>NC_138369.1:162379191-162427270 GCF_054177405.1 Leptonychotes weddellii | reverse complement strand
AGAGTCCATAGTCTCTCATGGTTTCTTTAAGATTTTATTTATTTGACAGAGAGAGACACAGTGAGAGAGGGAACACAAGGAGAGTGGGAGTGGGAGAAGCAGGCTTCCCGCTGAGCAGGGAGCCCGATGAGGGGCTCGATCCCAGGACCCTGGGATCATGACCTGAGCTGAAGACAGATGCTTAACGACTGAGCCACCCAGGCTCCCCTGAATTCCTCCTTTAAAAGGTCCATGTCAGTGATTATATTCTGAGCCCCAGGACTCGCTACATTGGTCATATGCTCAACTATAACACAAGATTATAATTTCAAAAGTATTAAAATGTATCCTGTGTATCAGAAAACATGTTTAACGTGGGTCAGTATGATCCCTGTCCTCATAGATCTCATAGTCTAATAGAGAAGAGAGACAGAATTAAACAAGTATAAAAATATATATTTCCTTTGGAGAGGGTATGGAGGAGAGGCCTCAAAAAAAAAGACTTCAAGGTTAAGAGTGAAAACAACAAAGGGTAGCAGGAGAGGAAAGCAGAGAATACTGGCAAATCTCCCCGCGTTCCCGCCTCCCCCCACAAAAAGAGACGTGGGGGCACCTGGGCTAGCGTGTGCCTTCGACTCCAGGCTCTGTGCTCAGTGGGGGAGTCTGCTTCTTCCTCTCCCTCTGCCCCTCCCCCAGCTCGTGCTCACCCCCCACCCTCTCAAGTGAATAAATAAAATCTTAAAAAAAAGAAGCAGATGTGAAGGTGCTGAGACGGTGGCACAGCAAGGCAGAGAGGACCGGCCTGGAACTCTGCCACTGCACAGGGAAAGAGGGGGTGTTGGTCTTAGAAACCCAGTCTTGGAATTCTAGAAGTTAGCCGTGGTGTTAAGAAACAAAACACATCTTTGCAAACTAAGCTTGTACATGGGTTTTAGAAATATACGGGGTAACTGACTACATGGGTGTGGATGAAATTGCCTGGGAAGAGCATGCAGGAAGGGGAGTATAATGGGAAAGCCTGAGGAACACTCACAGGGCGAGGTGGGGCAGAGGAGGCCTGGAAAGAAGCCTGAGGAGGAAGGACCAGAGAGAGATGAGGACAACCATGGTGGGTGGGAGACAGGAGACGGACCCCAGGGACGGAGGGGTCCCGAGAAGAAACAATGGTCAACAGTAATAGGTGCTAGCAGTTGAACTAAAACCTGAAGTCCTATAATAACCACACGGAGTAATAAGAGAGAACATTCACGAATGGAAAGGGAGCAATCGCAGTGATGTCTGGGGTAAAACCAAAGAACTGAAATCTGTGTTGTGAGGACGAAGTGCTTTACTTTTTCTCTTTGTTTATTCTAGGATATTCTGACAGGGAGTATTTAACTAAATACCTGCGAGTGAACTGTCTTAACTATATGTAAGCTTTGTATTCATAAATTTATTTATTCATTTGAGAGGGTGGGGGGTGAGCACGAGCTGGGGGGAGGGGCAGAGGGAGAGGAAGAAATTTGGAAGAAATTCGGTCTGTCTTAACTATATGTAAGCTTTGTATTCATAAACGTTTTATGGCATATAATATGCACCATATCTTAAGACAGCCAGAAAAAAGACTAGTGTACTATTAGGTTTCCTTAAAATTCCTATAACAAATTTACAAACTAATATTTTCAATAAAATACATGATAAATTCCAGTCCTCCATCCCCTAGATAAAGGGGATGGTGGCCTGAGTCAAATGCTATACCTACTCTCCCATTCCACCTGGTATTACAGTCCAGGCCTCCGATCCTGTGATAGCTGACAGGGGCCAGGAATGGCACTGAAGATGAGAGCCACTGTAGCAAGGCTGGTCGGTACCCTCCATCTATTCTGCTCTCCCCAGTCTTCCCCTTGATAAATTATGCACAAAAAGTCTTGAAGCAATGGCCAAATGAGCTCTGGGCAGTTCAGAAAGAAAACATTTCCAACTTGAACTATGCTTGGACCACAGCCAAACCCATCAATCCCTTCCTTATCTACATGATTAGAATTGCTTTAAATGGTAAGTTCCTATGATCAAGGAACAGGATAGTAGACGAAGTAAATACTTAGGTCAAGTGTTTTGAGAAGAAGGCTGTCAAAATAAAACAAACCAAAGTAAAACATTCTTAACCATCAATGTCCATACGTACAAAATAAGAATAACTTTATATTGCATATATATGCGGTAGAATGAATGAAAACGCACTTATAAACCAGTCTTACTTGAAATGCTAAAGAATTAGCATTATTATATTGAAGGGTAATGATATATAATGGTATATCTCATTATGTTTTTATTTAAATCAAGACTGTGGGAGAACATTTTAAATAAATGAAATCGTAAAACTATATTAAAATAATAAAAGCAACAGCGCTCTATGTACATGGACTCTGTGCTAGAGTTTTAGAAATTATTTCAAATGATAGTCACAATAACCCTTCAGTTTGGGAGGGGACATTATTTTCATTTTCAGACAACAGATCGGGGGTAATGTGACTCTCCAAGGTGATGCAGGTGTAAGGTATTGAAGTCGGTATTCAAACTTAGATTTGTCTGTCTTCTTTCCATGGTATCTGGAGCTAGGTACTTGATTTGAGCAACATTAGTTGGAAACCTATTATGAAGGTACAGACATTAGGGAAGATAATAAAAAAGCTATAAAAGGATGTGTAAAGATGTATTTCCAATTTCACTCTCAAGTATACAAATAAAGTATATTTATTACGGACTTGTGCTCCCTTCGTGCCTTGCATGTTCTGCTGTCTTGATGTTATTACTCCATGTTACAGCTGTTTGGTCTCCATGAGGCCTTTTCAAAATCCTGCAGGAAAGCTTTGGTGCTTGTGTTTCCACTTAGGTATAATTTTTTTTTCCTTATTAAAGCAATTATTAAAGAGTGTGATTTTTGTGTTTTTGTTGTTTCTGCCTGTCTCTTTATTAGACTGAGGATAGATACACTATGTTTTCATCTCCTATCCTTATTACTTAATTTATGTGATAGCAGGCATATAGTGCACATTCGAGGATTTGTTAAATATGTGTTGATGGGCTCCTGGGTGGTTCAGTGGGTTAAGTGTCTGCCTTCGGCTCAGGTCAAGATCTCAGGGTTTGAGCCCCGCATTGGGCTCCCTGCTCAGTGGGGAGTCTGCTTCTCCCTCTACCCTTCCTCCCTGATCGTGATCTCTCTCTATCTCACTCTTTCTCTCTCACTCTCAAATAAATAAGGAACTATAATAACTACACTGAGTAATAAGAACATTCACGAATGTGATTATGTGTTGAAAGAAGAAAACGAAGGAAATCATGTCTGCTTCCTATAGTAAGCTATATATTACTTAGGGAAAGTACTAGTTTACTTTTGAACACCCAGTTCAAAGGGGAAGGACTCAAAGAAAGTGTGTAACAAATGCTTCCTTACTGATTGCAAAATGAGGGCCATAAAAAACACAGAGGGGCGCCTGGGTGGTTCAGTTGGTTAAGCATCTGCCTTCAGCTCAGGTCATGATCTCAGGGTCCTGGAATTGAGCCCCACGTCTGACTCCCTGCTCAGCAGGGAGTCTGCTTCTCCCTCCCTCTGCTTTTGCACTCTTGCTCTCTCTCTCTCTACCCCCTTTCAAATAAATAAATAAAATCTTTAAAAACAACAAACAAACACCCCCCCCCAAAAAAAAACACAGAGGAAAGTGCTAACGGGTGGAAAAGGGTGCATACAGAGGAGCCCATCCATAGTGGGGGGTTGGAGGGGATGTAAATCAGTAGAGAGAAGATAAATCACTTAGGTTCTCTCTTCCTGAGGCCTCCTTGGGTGTTTTCCTACTCTGAATGCCACACCACTAAGAGGCAGAATTTCAAATGGCTCATGTTACTAATTATACCTTGCTACAGGCAATTTTTGTGGCACCGTTCTGATTTAAAACAAATAATAAAATTATAATCAAACCAAGTAAAAATGAACAAAACATGTAAGACTAAATGGAGAAAACTGTCATTTTTGAACAAAAATAATTTCTTAAAAACTACACAGTATTTTCTTAAGAAAATTCACAGCAACAGTAGTGGACTCTGCCATTTGTTCTGAAACCATTCTGATGCTGCATGAAGCAGAAGACTCAAAATATTCTTTAAGGGGGAAAAGAAGGGGACTAAACCACACTAAGGAAGAGATGGTGGGGGAAAAAAATGAGGTTATTTAATACAATCCTAACTGAATTCATATTTTTCCCAAGGATATTACAAATGCCTTAGAAAATGATTTGCTAATGCACATCATTGTAAAAAGTGTACAAGTTTTGCAAGTGAACAGGGCACCAGCTGAAAGACTCCATATCTTTTTAGGCGGTAGAAAACAAGTCAAGAAAACAGGAAATGTGAAAAACAATATATTGGATGACTACAAAATTTATACACATGTGATTTTGTGGCTCTTCTAACTTTAGGTTTAGACCCCAAAATTTAGTAATTGAGTCAAATTGTGCTATTTTTCCCTAAAATTTGCCTATAATTAGGATATGCTACCACTGAGTCAGGGTTAGTTCCTTTTGGTCACATCAAACATACATAGTAATAGAGATTAACAAATTTCCCTAATGAATTATTGAGAGCTAAGCAGAGACATTGAAAGAGGAAGCATATAACCATAGGAAATAAGACTGGAAAGAAACCGTTCACTTAAAGCCTCTGTATGGCATGACTGACATCGGTTAAATTCAATCCTGATATCATTCCAGGCTAGATAAGCCTAAGAACATCAGGCTCTTTCACGGCACAGCCTGCTACAGCTTTTCTTCTGTATCTCCCACAGCCTTTCTTCTGTAGTCAGCAACTACAACCCCCTAGTAGAGAGACTTAACTACCTGCTCATAACTTAATCAAAGGACCAGTATCAGTTTGCCTTTGGAAGATATTTCCATTGCTCCAAGTTCCTGCCAACAGCTAGTTAGCCTTCTCTGCTTCCCTGCGGTCAGTTCTTGCTTCCTCTCAGGCCACTGGTGCCAAATAAATGAGAAAAAAGTTCCAGAGCAGCATGATGGCTTGTGGCAAGCACTGTGAACTTCTTCCCACAGTGAGAAGAAAAGTTCTCAGTATTTGCACTGACTTGCTTCAGGTGTCTCAGTTTGCTCTGGGTAACACTGATTTTGAATTGTAAAAAATATAATGACAAGGTTATGAATTAGCCTATCAACTGTCTTTGAAGGCAATTAAAAGAGAGGTTCAAAATCATGTAAACAATTTTAATGTCTTAAAAGTAATGACGTTTAAATTATCATACACAAATGTCCCAGAGAGGTTTGATACAATGTAAACTACCACCACCCTTCCCCTCATATAAACCAGAACATTTTCCATTGGTCTAAATCATTCTCTGTGCTTCCATACAAGCTAAAATTCTAACACAGAAACAAAGCAATACAATTAGTAATTGGATCAGTTTTGTGTTTAACTTTTGTCAATCCAACAATTTCACTAAACTATTTCATTTAGAAATACTCATCACTATTATTTGTCCCTGGGTGAGGAAAGTTTCTTTGCTCTCCTTTGAGCTTTATCTCCCAATATACAGATCTTGCTTCCATCAAAAAGATGACCCAAGTAATATGATCATGGCCAATGTTTCCTGCCTATACATCTTTCTAGTTAGTCCTTGACTTGTAATGCTTGTTTTTGCCTCCAGAAGTCCTGTCTATTCTTCAACAACAAGCTTAAATATCATCTTCTATGTCAGAAATATATCTCTCCTTCAGTCTGAGAAGGCTTTTTTTTTTTTTTTTCAAGCTAGATAAACTGCTTTCAAGAAAAGACACATTTTCTAACTTCCATTTATGGCTCTGTGTCTGTTTTGTCCAGTGATATACCGGCAGAATTGTTATGAGAAGATTGTTTTAAAAGAGCTGATTCAAAGGGGGAGACATTCACTTTCTGTTTCTCTTCCTTCTTCCTTGTGTGGAAAGGGTGTTTTGGTACTTTGATTGGAGTGTGTAGGAAGGGCAGCATTTCGGTTTTGTGAAATGTTTGTACCTACAGACGTACAATTAGATGAATTTCACCTAATTGTACCAAAAAGCCGAAGGGTGTGACAGAGATCTAAGTAAACCTCCATTCTTCAGGTTAGAAAGTATTTGTATAGTGCTGAAAGAAACAATATAAAATATGCTATTTTCAATAAAAAAAATTAAAAAAAATATGCTATTTTCAAAGAACAGATTAAAGTCAATCTGAAACAAATATATTGTATTAAATTTTATATAACATAAAGAAAGCTATTCAGAAATAAATGCTATAGTCTGCCTAAAGGGTAAGGAAATATCAAAGAGGCTCTAATTATACTAAACAGAAGGTTAAAATAAACATCCAGAATTATGGCACAATAGTTATCTGGGTCCTTCACAAACTGTCAAAGTTTCCCCCAAACTTCTTGAAACTTTACAAAGAATCATTTAATGGAAAAAAAAAAAAAGAATCATTAAATGTGTCAGGTATTTGGGGGGAAAAAAGAAACTTTTAACATTCCAAGTGACAGATGTCAAGACTCATGAATATTTAAATATTCATAAGTTAGCAGACATTCTAAACAACCATCTAAGAATATATACATATTTGCTTTAATGCTATTCCTGGGATCCATTAAAAAAAGTTTATAGGAATAGTGGGAGCACAGAATGGTAACATACTAAGAAGGTAAACTCTACCAACTGACTTACAGAACTATAAATTCTATTGCTCAGTTTTATCCTTTCAAACAATTTTCTTTTTTATAAATTAGGCCATCCAATAAATAAAGAAATTCTCTTTAGGAAATAGACAAAATTATGTGTCATACAGCAGGGGAAGCATGGGATATGGATATAAAAGACATGAATTTTAGGACTCAGTTTCTCACTTACGATGTATAACCTCAAGCTGTGTAACTTTCCCTTGTAATATAGTTAGAACTTGGATTTATCACACACTATTATATGTAAGACATCACTGCAAACTCTTAACATCATTAAATATTTTAATTCTTACAACTGCTCAGTAAAATAGGTATCATTATAATCCCTATTTTTGAGATGATGAATGAGGAATAGAAAGATTAGGTAATCGGCCAAAGATGACACAACTAGGAAGTAAAGTAGCCAGGATCAGAATCTAGGCAGACTGTCTCCAAACCTGAACTCTTTTTTTTTTTTTTTTAAAGATTTTATTTATTTATTTCAGAGAGAGAGAGAGAGCATGAGCGAGAAGGAGGGGCAGAAGAAGAGGGAGAAGCAGACTCCTCACTGAGCAGGGAGCTCGACATGGGGCTCAATCCCAGGACCCCACGATCATGACCTGAGCCAAGGGTAGATGCTTAACTGACTGAGCCACCTAGGCACCCTCAAACCTGAACTCTTAACCATTATGTTACACTGCCTCAAAATCAACATTATAAAAAGGATGCTGACTTTGTAGGTTTCACTATGTGAAATCATGTATGTGAAAATAATTGAAAACTTTAAAAGTCTAAACAAATGCAATATACATAGCAAATCATGTGGGAATGCACATAGGGAAAAAGACATGAATAATAAAGATACAGTAATTAGCTACTGGCTGAATGTTAAGAACAAGGAAAAGGAAAGAACAACTGAAATGGGTCTTAGCGCTCAACAACCAGTTACTGGAAAAAGATGATGATACTAATAGTAATAATAATCTTAATAATAATTAAAATCTTAATTAGCTACTGGCTGAATGTTAAGAACAAGGGAAAGGAAAGAACAACTGAAATGGGTCTTAGCGCTCAACAACCAGTTACTGGAAAAAGATGACAATACTAATAGTAATAATAATCTTAAAAAGGCATCATAATTTGTAGGGAGGATGGTTTTAGTTTTGGATTCAGTGACTTTGAAGAGCCACAAGATACTACGTGGAGATCTCAGGGAGGTAGCTTCAAAATGTATGCTTGTAGTTTAGAGCAAAATGTTGGATCTTGAGATGTTGATTTGGGAACTATCTACTTAAAGAGATGTCCAAAGCCTAAAAGTAGATGAGCTTTCTGAGAGAGAAAGAATAGGGCCAACATAATAGAGGCCCAGGATGACAAGGGAGCAAACACGAATGTGGCAGGAGAAACAAGATGAAAAGGAGTGTGTGGAAAGAGACAGGGGAGGCCTCGCTGGTATAGCAGAGAAGGCAGGGAAGGAAAACACAAGGAAAGTCAACCGAGGCAGGTGAAGAAGGGAGTTCAGGGAGTGGGTGCAGAGACCTGCAAGCCAATGATGACCTTGGAAACCAGAGAAGAGAAGGCAGCAGGACACTGGCAAGGGTCTGAGTGTTGAATATGAGAAAGCAGAGTTAGCACCCATAACTACACAATGAAGTTTGGCAAAGTAAAGGGAAAACAGGTAAGATACTAGCTTTACATGTTAGTAACCTATTTCTCAATTTGTGAAATGTACATTTTAAAGCAATGATTTCAAATTTTCTGGTATTTTCTCAGATTCATGTCTTAGTTACTTTATTATAATTATAAAAATAATAAAAACAAATGTGTATCAAAACTATGGTAAAAAGAACTATGTCCAGTCCAATGCTTACTGTTGCTATTGCATGTTTAGCCACACTGTTTTATTTAATTACAATTTAAAAACAAAAACAACTCAGGTGTCACTAATGTACATCACCAATTTGCGGAGGAAATGCTGCTTGGTATAAAAGATCTTGTGCTAAGGGTCAGAAAAGAGCAAATTTGCTGCTAATTATTAAAATGCAAAAAGTTTTTTTTCTACCAGTTAGTCATAATAATTATACTTGCCTTTTATAGTTAATCTTTCCAAGACAAAACAAGGTTTCACTTATGAAAATATTTCTGACTCATAAGAAAACAAGTATTTTGTGTACCCAAGTTTACATAGATAGAAAATGATACTAGGAAACAAAGCTGTTTATACAAGTGGATTTCAATGTTAAATGCTAATGTGTATAATGATCATAGTATTTTCTTCTCTAAGAAAGTAAATCATTTTCACAATATGCATCTAATAATATAGAGATATTAGCACTGTTTCCAATTTAAACATGTGACCTTGAAGTCAACTGATTAAATATGAATGGATATCCTTGTCTTTTACTAAAAAAATGATGGGTGTCTCCAGGAAGGAAAATTAGAATTTAAGAATTTCCTCTTTATCTTAAATTGTCTTGGCCTTTGATGTTATATTTGCTCAGGCAACTCCTGCCCTCGTTCAGTCAGGGGCAGCATATACTGGCAAGGGAAGGAGAAAAAAAGCCAAGAAGAATAAAAGAATTAAGGTGGAAGTAAGCTGGCAACCACAGAAAACAACCCCCCCGCAGCTTTCAAAAACATTTAAAACTTAAACCTGTTCATTTTTAGCTACTTGAGAACTGTTTTCTAAGGGAATAAGAACTCATCAATACCTATTGGGAAAAATATGAGGCCGAAGTCTTTATTTTACACAATAGAACAATTTAGGTCCATGGGAATGGCTGAGCCAGGACTAAAATCTTACCTGTCTATCCCAAAACTAGAATCTACACATCAAATCAGAAAACGGAAATGATTATCTTTGTGATATCATTTTAAGAAACAGAACCAGGTGGGCAGTACTTGAATAGAAGGCCCAGAAGTGACAATGAAAAAACACAGTGTTTAATGCCTTTTGACCTTTCTGTCATTGTTGCACCCCCCCCCACCCCCACCAACCCTCACTCTACCTATACCCCACTCAGGAGCCTTTGTAGACACTCTTTTCCTAATTGCTTCTACCTCATGAAATTTAAATACCACAGATCTACTGCCTATGTGTTTATATGCTGGGATGCTCTGGAAGACAAAAACTATCATAATATCTAAGATTATTATTTATTACTTTTTGCCCTCCCTTAACAGTCAATTTCGGTGATATCACCCCCGAAAATGCATGAAAAACGCATGTTTATGAAACCAGAAAGGTAGGTACGTTGCTGGAAATGGTACACATGTTCTCTATGTATAGAAGGCACATGCTGTCTGCGTCAGGTAGTCAAGGAAGTGATTACACATCTTCAAAGAATATATAAAGGGATCCTACCTCGTCCATTTGATTCCCATCAAGCTCTCTTTAAGAGCTGTTGGAAAGGTCTGGCACCAAAAATATTGAGATCAACTAACAAATATAGTAGTAGCTTTCCAACTTTGTAAGCCAAAGAACATGTTTGACTATTTTTATTTATTCTGCTAATATTTATTTGGTCTCATTTATAGGAGAACCCATATACACACAGAATTTAAGTCTCCTACTTAAAAGACAGAAAGAGAGAGATTACTATTAGTTCGCATACCTTTCAGAAGACTCTTGCTTTAATAAATAAAATGTCTTTCAAAAAGCCAATAAATGGATTTTTAAAACTGTACCAGGGTTATAAATGTTTATTTGCTCAACATATAATAATTAAGTTCTCATGTCATACTACTACTTTAAAGTCTAAAGCTAGGGATAAAATAAGCTGATCCTTAAAAAAATATTTTTAAGTGCACAGCACTTTCACATTGTAATAAAGAAAAAGGAAAGGAAAGAAAATATAAGACGTGGGGTGAATTTTTAACCACATAATTTAATATTTTTAATTACACTGTAGATAATTTATTGGAATGATAATCCAAGATATCTGGATGTTTTGTTTGTGGAAAGGTGTTATTAAGGCTGACTAGTGTGGTGGGAAGGCGAGACCACACAAATAACTCAGTATAACAATCTCACAATAAATTTACTTACCCATGTTATCAGTTTGTTCCTAAATATAGCAAGAAACTTTAAATCATGACCCATATATAATCACGCATGATGTATATATGATTAAAATATCAAAAAGGAGTGGATTATCTAGATTTTTAAACTTCCATTTTTCTCATCGCAACTCTTCATCACGAAATGGTCATCTCACCACATGTCAAAATGGGACCTTTCAATGACAGTGGGTTTGTGTGTGCTGGTGAGGCTCAAACACCTATCATTTGTTTTTATTAAAAGTAATTCAAGAGTCTTTTAGACAATAGGGTGTAAACAAAGTTGCAAAGCTGTTTCTGGGTTATTTCTCCCAAACTATAAAACTCCTCTATAAAAACTGTTGACTTATATTTTTAAGAATAATCATATAAGCTTTTTAGTTAATTGTCAGATTTCTTAAATGTATTTATAAAGGGAATATAACTGTTGTAGGCATTTCTACAACATAGTTATAAATTGTATTTATGCTTTAAAGTTATATCATTATTCTTTTCCATTTGTAATTTATGCTTCTACAGGTACAGCCTCCTTTAAATGACTTAAATATATGAAAATGTTTTCATGAAAGACAAATCAGGTGATAATTCTTGAGTATATCACAGAATTCTTTAAAACCGCATTTTTCATTTACACCTGAAATTATTCGTTTTACAAACTCAAAATTAAAAAAATTTTTTCCAAGTGATAGTTACTGTATAATGTGAGTTATACCTGTATTACCTTATATTTTTAAAACTACTTAAATCAAGTACCTGGATCATTTTTGAGTTATGAAATAAAATGCACAGGTTGATTCAAACTTGCTCATTCAAAGAAACACATCTCTTATATGATCCACATAGGACAAAAACAAAAACAAACAAAACAAAACAAAACGAACATCCAAACAAACCAGTATTCAGTATTCAAGTGTTTGGTTACATAGGATAGAAATATGGAGTAAAAATAACTTACCTAAATAAGATAATGTTATTTTCATCTTGTATTACATAACATAGGCAGAGGTAACCATTAAATATTTCTTTAATTTCAGTTAATAATCAGAAGGATCCTAGTATCTGTGTGGCCCTGAAAAATGGCAACTTTATTTTCCTCATAATCTTTCAGAAAAATCTTACTTAAAAAAATGAAGTAAATGATTTTGAACCCATGCGCAGGGGATATATCCAATTTATAGAGTGATGTGAACAGCATGCAAAGAATTTAGACCTACAATTTTAAGCCAATTTTAAAGAATTCTGGTAGCAGGAAATCTTGCAGTGCTATATTTAGTTTGAGGTGACTGCCCCCTCAAATCTATTTTTCACATTTTTAGTTGAGTAACATACCTACACTCTGGATCTGACTCTGTCAATCTCCTATAAAACCCTTCAATAGCTCTCCATGACCTGGCCTCTGCTTCCATCTGTAGCCTTCTCTCTCATCATTCATGTTCTAAATTGATGGGTCCCTCATTCTGTTTCACCTTCTTAGCTTTGCGTAGGTACCACTCCAGTGAGGGATCGGGATAGGGAGGAAAGGGATACTTTAAACTCAACCCGCCGCAGTAAGCCTCCCCTGACGGCCCAAACCTACTCCTTTCCTGAGTATCAGTTCAGTGTTCTTCTAGAATGTGCTCTGTGCAGATTGTGAAGGTGACACATATCACCTCACACACCTCTATCGGTCTGCTTTGTCTCTTTCCTGGACATGGACTCCTGCAGCGAGTGGCCAGGTCTTCTCTTGCTTACTCAGGTCCTTGGCGGTGCCTGATCCAGCAGTAGAAAGAAGTCAGCAAAGAGGACAAACAAGTGATTTGTAAGACTGGCTCAAACTTTGGAAATAAGTCACTTGATTTGTGTCACAGATCACCACACAGTATGAAATTTATTTTGCTGTTTTCCTCTTTGATTCACCTCTTCTTGGTAGATGTCTCTAGTTAAGAGATTTGCTAACACCACTGCCAATCTTAGCATTCATTTCAGATAAAATTATAGTATTGTCTTGTATGGGATGATGTGTTTTGTAGGCAGAGCTCGGTTCAAGTTCTGACTTCTGTATTAAAGTTTAACCTTTCATTTCCCTCATGTGTAAAATGGAGGTAATCATTCCTACCTCTCAGGGTTGGAACTCAATTTAAATGAGATATCATAAGTAAAACATTTAGCATACTGCCTTGCTCAGGGTAAATATTCAAGATATAGCTATTTGAGGAAAAGTATGCTCAAAGGTGCTAATTTGACAATAGCATGTCAAATTAAGACAAGTCACTCATATAATCTGCATTCCCTAAACCCTCCACGGAAATATATTCCTAAAGAGAAACTTATGTTTCTCTACTGAAAAAGTAAAAAAAAAAGTTCCCAAGGAACTTAGAAAATATAAATTACTCTTCTCTACTATTAACTGAGATTACTGTGTGTACTTCGTCTTCTTGCTTTGTTTTGGGAGTGAGCTGGGGCAAGGTAAGACTCAGATAATGATTTAAACTTTTAGAGGCAGAGGAATTCATCTTCTAAATTCTTGTCTCCTGTTGGCAAGTAGCTCAGGAGAAAGGTTGCCGGAGCAGATTATTTGTGTTTAGAGCACTCACAACCGCATTTTAAAAGATGACAACCATATTGCTCACCAGCTCTGGCAATGGAGAATCAATCACATTTTGCATCCTATGGTCATAAGGATCTTTTCAATCTGCTTGAATAATACTGGAAGAATCAGCATGTACTCTTTTATCTAAAAAAAAAAAAATCTCTCTGATCAACACTTTTATTTATTTATATATATATATACACACATATATATGTGTGTATATATATACATATATATATATATATATGTATATATATATATATATTTATTTACCTGACAGAGAGAGACACAGCAAGAGAGGGAACACAAGCAGAGGGACTGGGAGAAGCAGGCTTCCTGCTGAGCAGGGAGCCCGATCCCAGGGGCTCGATCCCAGGACCTGGGATCATGACCTGAGCTGAAGGCAGGCGCTTAATGACTGAGCCACCCAGGTGCCCCTCTCTGATCAATTCTTTTTGGAAGGAAGATCTGTGGGGTTCCTGATAATCTCTAGAAACCTATGGAAAGTTCTAAGAGACTGTGAACCAAATAATGAAACTTACTATGTAGTAAAACTGGAAAGAAGAGAATTAGTGAAGGTAGGAGTGAAGGTAGGAAGAAAAGTAGTGAAGGTAGGAAATAATTCAAGAGCCCAACAACACTGAAGAAATACTATGAAGCATGAAGTAAATACATACATGGGATGGGTTGGGGTGAGTGGGATACTATTCATTCACTGGCATCTCATTTAGGAAGATTCCACCAATAAGATGAGGTTATCACTCAAACGGGTCTTTGGGATTAGATTAGGAGGAAGCTTAGTTGAAAATATGACTAAATTAGGAATTCAGGGCTAGGTATAATGCCCATTATGTATCAATTTATCTTTACTCACATCTCCTAGCATAACATCCTGTTTTTCCCTCCTTAGGAAGACAAGCAATTTGAGAGAGGATCCTGGACCTAGCTGACTTTCTGGATTTAGGAGAAGCTTCTGTGAGACACTGAAGCTCATGAAGTGACGCTTTGGCGTTCTTCCAAAATGCTAGGTAATAAAGTAGTAAAGAAAGTTTGATAAAATTTCTTTATTTCTAAATGTTTCCAAGAATTGTTAAATAATACTACAAACTCAACCATCTACAACTCAACAATGGAGCTGGTTAGGTGTATACACTATGGGTCTCCTAATCCAGGGTTGTGTAAATAGTGAGTCTATTCAGTGGTGTGTATATGTTTATGCATATGTGTGTGTGTGCACAAATATCTGCATATATTCAGTGTGTGTGTGTGTGTGTTGGCCTAAGAGCACAGAATCCAGATGTTAATTTTAGAAAAAACTGTGCTCTTTTCATTGGGGCTTATTCTAAGATCCAGTCCTACTTTTCATTTTGTTAGATTAGGAAATATGCTCTGCAGCCTCCAAGTTAAAATTCCTATTTGTGGGGCGCCTGGGTGGCTCAGTTGGTTAGGCGACTGCCTTCGGCTCAGGTCGTGGTCCTGGAGTCCCGGGATCGAGTCCTGCATCGGGCTCCCTGCTTAGCGGGGAGTCTGCTTCTCCTTTTGACCCTCCCCCCCTCATGCTCTCTCTCTATCTCATTCTCTCTCTCAAATAAATAAATAAAATCTTTAAAAAAAAAATTCCTATTTGTGATGACCTCACCTGGAAGAGATAGAGCTGAAAAGAAAAACCAGTGCCTTCCTGTACCTAGGACTTTTCTTTCTGATGATGATATGACAATATACCTTCACTAGGAGAAATATCAATGCCCCCAATGGTAGGTTTTGGTTTAAAATTCGTAACACATGAGGGATCATATGGCACAGGTTACCATGTCCTGCACAAAAAATTTCTATTTATTTACTTATTTTTAAAGATTTTATTTATTTATTTGAGAGAGAAAGAGAGAGAGAGACAGAGCACAAGCAGAGGGAGAAGCAGGCTCTCCACTGAGCAGGGAGCCCGATGCGGGACTCGATCCCAGGACCCTGGGATCGTGACCTGAGCCAAAGGCACATGCTTAACTGACTGAGCCACCTAGGCCTCCCGAAAATCAGTTTTATTTTACCAAAAAGTCTTTATAATGAAAATAAACAAGTGAACTAACAGCAATAATCATCATCTCCACTTTTCTGGCAGGCTTTTATATAAATAAACCAAAGAGAAAATTTCCTGCTTCCAGTGTAAGAGACTTAGCGGCAGCGGACCAGACAGCAGCGGACCTTGCTTAGATGAGGAGCTGCGGTGGGTCCCATCCCACTGCTCTCTTTCTTTGGAACTGCAGCCGGAGGTCAGCCCAGCTGAATAGCAGTTCAGAAAGAGCCATTAACACCACACACACTGACAGCCATAGACAACTACCCACATCCCAAAAGAAGAAATGCAGGGACGATGTAAGTATCCTACCCTGACACCATGCCTGAAAGAATGAAGGACGGAGAGTTAGGTTCAGTGGCTTCTTTCTTCCTCTCAACATTCAGATTTTAAGTAGACCCATTGCCTATTGTAAAGGGGTGATGTATTCAATTTGGTCTATGTGAGCAGGCTAGAGAAAAATGTGGATTAAGTTACATCAGAAACACTCCCCACTAGGTTAACACACAGTTTCTTGAAAGTGACTCTGCGCCCAGGTTCTGATCCTCAGCAAAGATTTGAAGGTTCTTTTGTGAAGAGTAACCTGGCAGAAAGAACATGTCCAGTACTGAGGAGGGCATTTAAATCACACGGGGGAGAGGGAGAGGAAATGCCATCTGCTCACTTCCAGTGACTCTGTTTCTGTCTGTTCCATAGCATGGCTCTATCTCCAGCCTGACTTTTTTTTTTTTTCCCTCCATCAGTGGAGTGGATCTCTACGTGTAGCTCCACATATTAAAATCGCCTGGTGAGGTTTTTAAAAACTACTACTGCTAGAACCTTACACTCAGGGACTCTGACTCAAATGACTGGTGTGGGGCTCAGGCTTCAGTATTTAAAGCTCCCCAGCTAACTGTAGCAGCACTCCCTTAACTCCTAGCACAGTGTCAAACTCACGGTAAGTTCTCATCTAGTGCCAGCTAAAATTGGTTATCAGTGTGCTATGAATCAAACCAGAGCCACTGCTTTTTAAGTCTATGCCATTTAAAATAGATGCTATTTGTGTCTCTGAGCATTTTAACGGGACTTAATGCCATTCACAACTGCTCATATTGAGAAGTTTGCAGTTTTTCACAGCTCAGTTTTATAGACATCTACTAGTCCTGTTACGTTCGGTAAACTTGCCTCAACAAGCTAAGAGAAAATGCCCAAAATTAGCACTCCTACTGTTCAGGAGAGTGTATTTTGTCTTTCTATAACTGCTTCAATTCCAGCACTTAGCAGGAAGGCATTTAAATTTTTATTGTATTCCTATCTACCAGAAAAAAGGATTTACAAGTTTGACACTAAACAATCATAGATGGAAGATTTGAAGTAAGATCACACATTTTACACTGAAGCATAATGTAGCTATCACTGAACGCAGACTGACACTTAGGATAAAATCCATCCAACTTTCCCTGTGACTTCAGGGAGAATGTAACATATTCATTAAAGAATGTCCCACAGAATTTCAAATGTCAAAATACAATATAATCATACAGAGAAAATCCTTCAAGTTTAGTAATAGAAATTTCATTACACTGCTGAGAGAGAAAATTGCCAGTTTGTAATTATGCCTCTTTCTCCACAGGTATCACTCATTACAGAAACTAGAATAACATCATGGTAATGAGATTCCTAAACAAGAAAGTAGTAAAAACACATGAGCACCTATCAGATGACCCACATTATGGATATAATATAGTTTGCTCTCTATTGTCATGATTTTAGTTTGTTCATAAATAGAGCAAACAATATAAGAAAAGCAGAAAAGGCTGCTGATTTAAATTTTACCTATTGATAAAAATATATTTGAGAAAGCATCTCGAAAACTCCAGGAGCAGCCCCAATCCTGCTTGCTCTGTTTGCTTCTAGGAAGTCCAAGTCTGGCTTTCTGGTCATTAATTGACAGTCTGCACCCATGACACACCATCATCTGTCCCAACTGTCCTTCTCTTCCCCCTACATCCTCTTCTTGTGCCTTCTATGATTTCTGTTCCATAACCAGAGAACTTTCCTGTATCTTTTACGTCGTCTTGGAATTCTCTTTATTTTCTAATCTTAAGAATCATCTGAGAATCTTTTAAAAATCCCAAAGCCCAGGCTATGGCCAACACTAATTCAATCACAATTTTTAGTTTTTTTTTTTTTGAAAATCCACAGGTTATTCCAATGTGCAATTTTAAGAACCAGTGACTTATTGGTTCTCTATTATATGAGTTTTTTTCTAATACTTTTCAAAACTTGTCCCTCTTTTTGACAGATGCCTGACAAAATTCCTACTCTTGATTAAACCATGCCTTCTAGAAAGAAAGTCACACAATTACAAGGCTGATTCAATTTAGTCTTGATTACAATTCTGAAAAGATCATTCAATATTACCTAGATATCCTACTATGGTTCCCTAGTATTTTCATGCCTGGAGTGGTCTATTTCATGCTTCTACTTTCTTCTCAAACATCACTTATTCCTTCTGCTCCCAGATGATGACCTCATTTGAAAGTATAAAGCTATCGAACCTGAGCTACTTAGCCTTCATACAACTCCACTTACAACGAACCTATACCTGTATCCAGAAATTGACATGGAAACAATGAGTTTAATTTGAATGAATGAGTGAACAAATGAATCAATGAGTCCCACTGATTCCAGATTATTTATGACATTTCAGTTTATGTATTAACATCTGATGTCATGGGGAATATGTGTTTTATGATTACAACATGAGTTTTCAGTTTCCTAGACTATTGTGTTATATTAGTGAAATGTTACCAGTTTTGTTGATTTAACTCTGCTAGTTCAGTACTTTTTAAATGAGAAATTTGAATCATTTATGTTTTGAGCTATACCCAGAGAGTTATATGCAGCATTAATATTTCAAATTGAATGAAGGTGTACTCATTTAGAAAGTGTTCTTCTATAACACTATCCCCAAGAGGAAAAAGAAAATGACAACGGAGAAAGCAAGGCTTCTGTTGCAAGAATAATTCTTACTTTAGTTCAAAGGCTTTCTGAACAAGTGGAATATGAACATGACAGTACTGAAAGTGATGCATTCACTCTGCATTTGAATCTCTATCTATATATGATAAAACTAAAGTAGATGAAGTCAAATCAGAGGGGAAAACAAAGCAAATTCCTTTGAAATAAAACTAGCCGTAAGCTCTCAATAAAAAGATTTCCCCCCACCAAAAAAAAAGTTATTGAAAACAATTTTCTTAACATTATTAGATGAGATACCTAATTATCTGAAAATGAAGAAAATTATTTGGAGTTAATTGTTGTAACTTTCTCCGTACCACTGCCTAGTCTAGGATAGGGTTACAAAGAGCTTTCTGAAAAGCCACAACATTTTCCTCAAAAACCAACTTGAAACTCAGGGATGGCAACATTTTAATGCAGCTTATTTTTGAAACTTACATTTAGAGAATTATTAAATGATACTTCATTTTCAAAATTATTTAAATTTTCTTCATTTTGTTTGGATATCTGATTCTTAAAATTCCATTCTGCTTTGTCTGTCAGTATTTTAAATCTGCAAGATATGTGCTTCATGCTTAGAGTTTAATTTATGCTCTACTTGATATTGTAAAATGTTTATGTACATTTATATTTAAAATTAGTGAAATAATGTAGTTTCTTCTCTCTAGAATTCTAAACAGTCTTTAATAAAAAACACTATCAATGCCATTAATTTGGCATTATATGAAATTAATACTGTAGTAGTCTTCCCTTATCTGCGGGGGATATTCTCCAAGAACCCCAGTGGATGCCTAAAATCACAAACAGTCCCAAACCCTATATATACTATATTTTTTTCCTATACATACATACAAACCTATGATAAATTTTAATTCAAAAATTAGGTACAGTAAGAGATTAACAATAACAAATAATAAAATAGAATAATTATAACAATATACCTAATAAAAGTTAATGTAAAAAGTGTTCTCTCCCACTCTTTCTCTCTCTTTCTCCATAAATCTTATTATACTATCTAATATACATATATTAGAAAAAGGTGATCACCCTTTTTCTTTCTGTGATGGTGTGAGATGATAAAATGCCTACTTGATGAGATGAAGTGAGGTGAATCACTTAGGCAATGTGACATAGCCTTAGGCTACTACTGATTCTCTGAGGATAGGTCAGAAAGAGGATTATCTGCATCCGGATGGAAGTTAACTGGGTGGTAAAGTGAAACTGCAAAAAGCAGAACCTAAAGGGGGGACCACTTTATCAGTATTGACTTCTTCCCTAGTACTGAGATCACTGGGCATAGTAGCCCATGTGCTTGCCTGACCACCCCCCTTTATAGCAATTCCTGATGAGTCACACAATGAGGTCATGTGACTACTCCCTCTGCTTCAGATGACTGGATAGGAAACAATAGCACTTCCAACATAACCACATAGCTACTAGAAACCTGGGCAAAATATATCCCTATCCTCATTTTTTTCTCCTTTGAATGGCTTTAGCAGTTTATCCATATGCAATTAACATATATTTAGTGAGGTTATCCTATGTGTATGGCAAATATTTTTTATTTTATATTTATTTTTAGCCATCTATTAAATATGCTTAACTAACCAGTGGTTACAAAGGGTAGCAAGGCATAGCCATATAGATTATCAATGATCTTATGTCTTATTTTTCTAATCTGTATTCTTTTAGTTATGTTATAAATACAGAAAAAAGTAAACCACAAACCCATTCAGTCATCAACACTGGGTCTTTCTTGCTGAAGAATTCATGATATTTTAAAGTGATGACAACCACTTTTTTTTTTTTAAAGATTTTACCTATGTATTTGACAGAGAGAGAAAGAGAGAGCACAAGCAGGGGGAGTGGTAGGCAGAGGCAGAGGGAGAAGCAGGCTCCTTGAGGAGCAGGGAGCCTGACTTGGGGCTTGATCCCAAGACCCTGAGATCATGACCTGAGCCGAAAGCAGACACTTAACCGACCGAGCCACCCAGGCACCACAACAACCACATTTTTTCATTCAACTTTCTAATCAATGAATGATCACTAAATTCATTTCCTTAGACCCAGTTTTTTTTCATTTATTTGAAGTTTAATATTTCCAAATGACTTCAGTCTCACTCCAGTACATCAGTCCTATTCTTACTTGACTTTTGATTTCATTGCAGGGCTTCCTTGTGCCTTTCTATCTACATTTGTCTAACTGAAGTTACTCATAAGTTCCACCAACAATCTCCTAACCCAATTTCCTATATATTTATATGACATTTTCTGTTCATCTCTATCACTGTATCTAGTGCATGCACTAGTATAAAGATACTTGTCTGCTTACTTGTCTGTAATCCCTTTTGGGTTTTGAGACCTTGAGAGCAAGAACTATTTTTCACCTCAGAATATCTACCACTTAGCAATGCTTGGTACACAGTGGGTACATATAAATGTCTGAAGCATGAGGAATTTTGTAAATTGTGTTAAAACACATTCTAGAATGTGTTATGCATATGTTAAATTTATAGTTTAAATTGATATATATACCAATTTACTAACTTTTAAAATTGAACTTACTTGAAGTCAATCTGCCTTCTTTCTTTCTCTCTCTCTTTCTGTGTACATAGAAGTTCTCTGCACAGGTATGCCAGAAAAATATTAAGTTTTATCTAATGCCCACATAGACTATCACATGAATACCATATAGTAGATACATAATAAATGTTAACCGATCAATATATATCCTAGAAATCATCCTAGAAATGAAAACTAGCTGAGGTAACCCTCAGACCCCTTCATACGTGAAAGCTAAGTAAGGTGTTTTGGCAGCAACATTCAGTAAATGTCACTATGAATTCAAAACAAAAGAAGTAATATTTACTCTTAGACTTACTACAGAAATGGTTTAATTTACCACATATATCAACTTGGAAAATGTCATCTGATTTCTAACAAAGAATTATTACATTTACTCATGTCTTAAAGAGGAAATGAATGAAACATTTTAAGAAACTTTTATTTTTAACCATGTACCATTAGGCAAGATTCTAAAGAAATACTCTTAGATGGAATTGGAACATCAGTATTCAAGACCTATTTATTTAATGGAATAATTAATAATATTAAAAATAGTTAACAGTAAATTTAATTTTAAATTCAACTAACTTAATTTAAATAAAAGTTAATGATGAGCTATGTGCCTGGCAATATCTGAGTCTCGTAACCATATTAAATCATTTCACCCTCAAAATAGTCGTCTGGGGTGGGTGGTACTCCGTTTTATCACTGAGCAGATGAAGGCCCTGAAGGCAATGCATCCTACCCAAGTCACCCATCTAGAAGTCTTGGATTCCCACTCAGAGAACTTTCTTAACCGCTTTGCTCTATCTTTTCCTAAAAGATATACATTGATTATACTATGGTGGCTAATCTACATATTGATATAAGAATTTCTTTAAAAATTTTCTCAAATTGGAAATCAGAAGAAAAAGACAACCAACCAGCTGCTGTATTTTCTAGCTGTACAACATTACGCACGTCCCTTTACCTTCACAAATTGCAGTTTCAGCAAAATGCGACTTGGGACATTGACCTAGCACACCTTAGTACTCCTCTAACTTTTTCCCAAGGTTTCTTTTAAACTAAGACATGATATAGAAAAAAAAAATTATGAAGATTAAGTTAGATGGTGCACAGGAAAGTGCTTTGGAAAGTGCTTTAGAAAGTATAGAATGCCATGTCAATATAAATTTACTTTTATTCATATTTATTATTTTAACTCTCATACGATGAATGAAATATAAAAATACAAACATAATTTAGCCATCCCTGCTCCCCTCTCCTGTATTTGATTCTTGCAGATGACTACATGGTATTAGAATAAGAAATATAAGTGTATTTATTCATAACCAATTAAATAATCTAGCAAATAAAAAATTCACAGCAAATATTCCTCTGCTTTACCCAGAGTGAAAGAATTTTTTTGAAACTCAAAATTAGGAGTATATAAGACAAAAAACCAGCAAAACAAAACAAATCAGCCAAATTGGTATCATTCTCAGAAAATCAGTACTGATCCTAATGATTTGTGATGAACAGCACACATATCTAAGTGCCTAATGAATTTATGTAAACATGTTTTAATAAAAAAAACTGTAAGAATGTGTTTTCTTCTCTTAACTTATTCTTCCTCTACTAAAGAAAAATAAAAATAAAATTTCAGAAAGCTAACAAGTTTAAAAATGCCTAAAACATGAATAAACAACCAGGTTGCTCCTCAGTCAGTCTCGAAAAATTTCTTAAATTGATCTTTTTAAATATTTTCTTACATGCCACTTGAAAAAAATTACTCTGCTTATAACTACAACTGGTGATTGCAGCTAATGAACTACTGCTAAAAATATTACAAGGTAATATTTTATATATATATTTATCTATTTATTATATACATAGACATCTATCTGATATCCTTTTTTTTTTTTTTTTTAGAAAAATGTGAAAGCCTTGTGATGTGCTAGATGCTGTGCCAGTTGCTACTAGTTCCTGGAGATAAAATAGTGAATAAGATACAGATGACCCCTCTTTTCACTGAGTCTTAAATTTACCAAGGGAGTTATATATTTAATAGTTTTTCAAATGTAATTTTGTTAAGTGCCATGAAAGGTAAGTATAGGGTAATATAAAAATGTATGACAGGGAAAACTAGCATAGCATGAGGCTTTAGGAAAAGCTTCCCCAAGGAAATGAGATTTGCGGATGAAGGATTTGGTCAGGTATGGGAGGGAATGTTTGAGTGGAATGCTTCTCAAAGGAGAACTGCAAATGTATAGAGCTCAGAGTTGAAGGAGGTTGGTACATTCAGTGAACTGAAAGAATGCTTGCTTGGCTGGAGCAGAGCGATCAACAGGGAGACCCACAGGAGACCATTCATGAGAGCCTTACAGGTCAGCTGGAGGACACCAGTCATTGAAGCCATTAAGCAGGACAGTGACATGATCAGGAAATGGAAAAAAAAAAATATTTAAAGTCATGATAGCTCATAGGGAAATACTAAACTTCATAAAACAACATCAATAATCAGAAATTATAGAGCTACTTGGAGATTATTGATTTTAATGTCTGTAGAGAAATGCTAAGATTTAGATAATAGGACAGAGGGAATAAAAAAGGGTGTTATATTGGTGTTAAGCATTAGGAGCCATTTGTTTTAAGGACAAAAGAATAAAACTTCAAAGATCTCTTAGTCCTATATCAAAGAATAATCCCAAGATTATATTTGATACCACAAATATGCTCCCTTTATAGACCTTACAGAAAGAGATGTTAGAAATAATTATGTTTTTTATTATTACTATTTATTGTTACTATGGGAAGAGTTTTCAAAACAAAACAGATGCTCAGCCTGCCCTAGGTGGAATATATACAGTTAAGGTGATTATTAATATAAATACTTCACAAAGCTTATGAAATTACTGAGATTTGTTAATGTCCTAGCTGTCCATGACCCATTTTTACCCTCATGGAATATACACCAAGACTCAGGAAATAATATATTTTTTTAAATATTTTAAAAGATTTTATTTATTTATCAGAGAGCACAAGGAGGGGGAGAGGAAGAGCGAGAAGCAGGTTCCCCACTGAGCAGGGAGCCAGATGTGGGGTTCGAGCCCAGGACCCCGGGATCATGATCTGAGCCAAAGGCAGACGCTTAACCGACTGAGCCACCCAGGCGTCCCAGGAAATAATTCTTAATATGAATTTGAATCAGATCTTTCTTATTTAAAAGTTATCAATATTAATTTAACTAAGGCTGTTAAATCTCTGTCATGTGTAGTCTGTTTGATGCTTGCCTGCAGGTTCTGTTATGGGCTATAGGCTAGAACTGTCTTCCACAAAGGACGACAGTCTCAGGAAAAGGACTTTATTAAGTACTTCAAACTACCCACACTCTCCACTCATTAGGTATAGGCTTCTAAATTGACATTGCCTACACAACTTCCAGACTAAAGCAGTAAAGTGAGTCAAGATTACTAGAATTCTTTTCTTTTTTTTTTAAGGATCTTTTTTTCTTTTTAATTATTTTTTTTAAGCAGGCTCCATGCCCAGTGTGGGGCTCAAACTCACGACGCTGAGATCAAGGGTCGCATGCTCTACTCACTGGGCCAGCCAGGTGCCCCAAGATTACTAGAATTTTTGAATGCAGTGGGCTTCAAGAATTAATGACATAGGACTGACTGCATAAACTCGGAGGTTTTATTTTGGTTCTCTGTTTGGAAAACTGTTTTAGTTTCCACACATACAAAGAAGCCCATTCCATTTCTTTTTAAGCTATCTTAGAGTATAACAACTTCATGAACTGCTTTTGAAAATGAAATAAAACACTAAAAAAAATCTCTCGCTAACTCCCCACTTCTCCTTACTTTACATGGTAACATATTTACACAGGTTCATAGACCCTATCTTTTTATCAGGATATAATTGAAAAAATTGATTGTGCAACTAAGGCCTTACTGGAATGGCTATATTTGTGAACAATGTTTATTGGGTCAGTGAAGACCAGTTGCTTTTAAGGAACTGAGGCTGATTTTACTTATGGATATAATGCCTGCAAACTCCACTCAGGGAACCTGGCCTGCAGCCTGGCTGGCTCAGTGCAGTCTCCCACGTTGGGAAGGTCACTTCCGGACAGCTTAGGACTGTTAACAAATTTTGTTGATCCTAGGAGAGGAATACACTAGTTTATAGGGGTGGGCTTCCTAACCTCAAGTTAGCAAACAATAGAGACTGATTGCCTGATTGACTGAATTAACAGAGACTTTTAAAAGTCCAATCTGAGGTTCCTTATGCAAATTTCCAGATAGACCTGAATTAATTTGAAGCTCTTCTAAGGCTTTCACTATAGAAAAGTAAGTCAGCCTCTCAAATACATTTCCCAGCCTTTCTATCTCTCTCTAGTCTAAAAACTGGTGAAATCTCCTAAAACTTAGAAATGCTCAAATGACCGTTGTTGACCAAATAGAACAGAAAATATTATTTGTTGACTTCTATATCTTATCATTCAAGATCCTTAGGACAACAATGACCTTTGAATATTCATAGTTTTCCTATTTTTAAAATAAATATATATAAATATTTTTGTCTATCACAATATCCTTTGCCTTGGTTTTCACATTTATAATATAAACATACTGGTGTACAATTACCTCAAAGACCAATAATCTTAGCTTGATATGTCATGCCATGACAATTATATCTTTCTTATGTTTAATGTGTGAACACTAATATAATAAACTCCAGTGATTAAATTCAGAATAATTCTAAGTTTTAAAAATAGTTCACCCCACTTGTTGACAAAAACATTAAATAAAATGCCAGCTATTAGACTACTTTTGCATCATGTAGTAGTATAACAATGATTTTACAGTAATTTAATTTGTGCAGCTTATATAGGACAGTGTATGAAAAGAAACAAAGTTGTAATTTTCTGTTTTAAATCTGAACAGTAATTCAAACTATTCTACATGATTTATGTCATATGTAATATTAGTTAACGTTCTGAACATAGATGGGATATGTGTTCAACTCATACTTACCCATAAAATTGAGATAGCCTTCTCCACCAAGAGCATGAGTAATGAGTCGAATCATTTTATGAAGCTGTATTCCACGATCAATAACTGGAGTAAATGGGGTCAGAACACTCATGTTGGTATACATTTCAGCATCCATCAACCAAAATGCCAGTGTCTTGTCCCCAACGAGTGCCTATGGAAATAAAAGTCACTGAGATAAATGCAAGGAATAGGTACTAAGCAGTTGTGATTTATACTAGAATAACACAGGATTACACGGGATGGGAAACGATGAAGGAGAGGTGTTTGAATTAATATTAATTTCATGTGTTTTTCAATAGTTGCTTTCTATGTAGAAGGAGAACAGGTAAAATCAGGTGAGCTGGTCAGAGATCAACACTATTTTCAGGATGGATTTTTGTTTTTAAAGAGCTTGGTGAAAACTCAGGATAAGCCACCTGAATATTTGTTATACCTCAGCTGATGCTTCAAATTCTCTGAAATTGGAATAAATATTTATTATAATGTTGAGAATACTAAATTTTATTTTATTTTTTAAATTTTTTATTGTTATGTTGATCACCACACATTACATCATTATAAATAAACTTTAAAAATAGCTTGCATTACCATGATTTTGTTTGTTTTGAAAGAATGGAAGACTTTCTTAAAAATCATTTATATGTATATGTATTTATATTTATGTATATGTATTTATATATATAAAATATGTACATATATATAGTAAAATGGACCCTATTCCCCTTCAACAGAGGGCTGACAGCTTTTCCTTAAAATGTAAAATTTGCTTTTTCATTGAATTTGGCATCTAATCTAAAATTAGTTTATTTTATACGAAAATATAACAGTTGATAAATGGGGCAGGTAATTCAGAAACATCCTGAGTAGTAGAAGAGAGGCTTCTTAACAATCTGAATTATTTTAAGGGCCAAAAAGAATTGGCTCAGAATATGGTTCCTGGCTAAGAATTTTCAGAGTTTGATTAGATAGTAATTGTCATCTATATTACTTGAGTTCAAACTATTTCACTTTATCAAAGTAGACTCTTTGTTCTCCGACTTACAGATAAAATTTTAAATCTAAACATATAAAGTGAATGTGTACAGTTATGGACTGAACTGTGCCCACCCCAAATTCATGTTGAAGTCCTAACCTCCAATGTGACTATTATTTAGAGAGAGGGCATATAAAGAGGTAATCGAGATTAAATAAGGTCGTAAGAGTGAGGCTCTAATCCAATATGAGTGGAGTCCTTATATGAAGAAGAAGAGATACCAGGGATGAGTGTGCACAAAAAAAGACCGTGTGAGAACAGAAAGAAGATGGCCATCTACAAGCCTAGGGCAGAGGCCTCAGGAAAAACTGAACCTGCTGACACCTTGATCTTGGACTACCAACCTCCAGAATGGCGAGAAATAAATTTCTGTTGTTTAGACCACCCGGTCTGTGGAATTTTGTTATGGCAGCCCTAGGAGACTGAAACACATACCAATAAAATGCAGCTTCAATCTGACATACAACTTCGAGTGCTGTAGAAACGTGGCTCACTAAGTAGGCTCCATTGTTAAAGAAGTTTGAAGACAACGTAGATCTATTTGTTAAATAGTTATTAGTACTGGTTCTTTTTTTTTAAATATTTTATTTATTTATTTGACAGAGAGAGAGACAGCACAAGCAGGGGGTGCAGCAGAAGGAGAGGGAGAAGCAGGGAGCCTGACGTGGGGCTCCATCCCAGGACCCTGACATCATGACCTGAGCCAACGCAGATGTTTAACCAACTGAGCCACCCAGGTGCCCTATTTTTGCTTTTAGAAAGAACTAGGAAACTTGCATCTTTTTGTATATTCCAACAATTTGTAATAAAAGGCAGAATTACCTGAATCTTCAAAGTATGAAATAATTCTATAATTTTCTGTACATTTTGGGAAGAAAACTATAAAAATAATCTGTTTCATCTTCAATTTGTTTAATCCACTCATTTATTCTTTTATTCATTTATATAAAATAAATGTATCTAGGGAGCTCAAAATATGTTATAATTGCTAGGAGTTTGCAATATAAAGAATTTATACATGTATCTTAGTTTTCATATTGTTATGTATTTGGTGAGAGTTCCTCCATGGTTATATTATCCATTTTTAATTTTTTAGATTTTGGTTCTGATTTTTTGTAGGTATTTGATTTGCTCTATGGCCAATTTAAGTTGAAAAGAAAGCCCTGCCCTGATTTGGAAGATACAAAATTTAATACAGGTTTACAGCATGAGTCAGAAAACTTTCTGTAAAGGCTACCTAGTATATATTTTAGGCATTGTGGGACACTTGCTCAGTCTCCACTACTTAAATCTGCCATTATGGCTCAAAAGCACCCACAGACAATACATAAGTGAATGAACATGGCTGTGTTCCAGTTATCTTTACAAAAATAGGCAGCAGGCAGAACTTGGCCCATGGGCCTTAGTAGCTGACCTCTGGTCTACTTAGACTTTCTAAAAATTTTTTTTTTAAGATTTTATTTATTTATTTGACAGAGAGAGACACAGCCAGAGAGGGAACATGAGCAGGGGGAGTGGGAGAGGGAGAAGCAGGCTTCCCGCTGAGCAGGGAGCCCGATGCGGGGCTCGATCCCAGGACCCCGGGATCATGACCTGAGCCGAAGGCAGACGCCTAATGACTGAGCCACCCAGGCACCCCTAGACTTTCTTATTAATTAGAGAATACACCTGAAAATCTACCTGTTTACCTTAAATGGTCAATTTCTTCAAAAATAACAAGCTTATTGTTTGAGCTTCAATTTTCTTAATACACATACTGGAAATAATTTCCTTTTTTTAAAGATTTTATCTATTTATTTATTCCTTTTAGAGAGAGGAGAGAGAGAGTGTGAGCCAGAGGAGGGGCAGGAAGAGAGAGATTCTCAAGCAGACTCCACGCTGAGCATGGACCTGGATGCAGGCTGGATCTCAGGACCCTGAAATCATGACCTGAGCTGAAACCAAGAGTCAGACGCTTAACTGACTGAGTCACCCCAGTGCCCTATGCAAATAATTTCAAAAATTTTTACTGTCTCCTTTTTAATGTATAAAGAGTACTTATGTTACTTATGCTTATGAGGATTGATATGGCTTTATATAACTAAATGGCCTTTGTTCCCCCACTTACTTATGTTTATTGAACAACTACTAGAAGCAGTCATAGTGCTAAGGCTGAAAATCTAAAGGTAACGGAAACAAATGTTCTGCCTAAAATGTGATGAAAGCATGGAGGATGAGGCAACTATTTTTCCCTAGACAACTAGATGAGGTCTTGAGGGAGAATATGACATCTGAGGCAGGACAGTAGGACTTCACAGAAGCTTCCCAGGTGCACTAGACACTTGCAGGTGTGTGGGGGAAATTACAAGATTGGAACAAGGTTGACTTATTCAGGAATGGGTGGGAATTTTATTGTACTGAAAAATAAAATGCTTGGAGAGGTGAGCAGAGAATGAAGGTGGAAACTTTGGCTTAGGCCAGAATATGAGTGGGCTTGAATGAGAAGATTTAATCAAAAGATCTGGGTTGACGAAATGAGCTTTGCTCTGAAGATACCTCAGGCTGCATTAGAAAGGATGGGCCAAAGCTGGACAAACAGGGGTCAGGGTAATTACCTAGCAAGAGATTTCAGTGATTGCAGGAAAAAAATGATGAAAGCTTATCAAAAGGCATAAAAGAAAACCTCTAGAAGGAAATCTAAAACGGAAATTAAAATTAACCTGGATCAGCACCAATATTCCTCTTGTTACAACAAAGGAAAACATGTAAGAGAACACTTGCAACTGTCATTTACAATTTTTTAATTACAGTTTGGCAGAGTAAAAATAGTGCTGCATTTTGAAGCTGGAATTTATAGATCTGCAAAATAATTTTAAAATGTTTTTCAAGTATAAGCAGTTTTCACGTAAAGATAGATATAAATTATATTAACTGTATTAAACTATAGAGATTTGCATTTAGATAGGTTTGTATTAGATATGTTAATAAATACAAAGAAAGCCACAATTAATTTGTACACATATTCATTTACCTGATCATGGCTCTCTGCATAAGCAATGCACTTTTCAAGGTAGCGTCTGTTTGTGAGTGTGTACACAATATTGCCCATATTCCAATCTTCATCTTTAAACTCTTTAAGTAGCTAAATGCAAGAGAGAAAATAATTTGAATAAACCATTATTGTTCTCACCTTAAGTCACTATCTGAAGGCATCCATCATATCAATCCAAATTACTTGACATGTAGATACAAGGGCACCCATGTAGCAAAAACATCTTTGGTTAAACTTTTTACTAAAATCAAAGCTTTTATACAGACTGACCAAATGACAGTGATGTGGGGCGTGGGTGTGTTTGCTTTTGTGCAGATGGTTTGTTCACGGCACTTTGGGCTTTTTTCAACCTTTTTTTCTCACTGTAACAACTGCTACCTCTTGATTAAGACCACAGTGAGGTGTTACTGTGCACATTATCTTTTTGTCACTTTCACAAGAGAGAGATATACTTGCTACATCTTTAGGTTGAATAAAGAAAATTTTAGCAGGAATAATGTTTTGTTCCATTCTTTAAAAAAAATGATAACTAAAAAAAAAAAACCTGTCATTTCAAAGTTTAAAGACTATCATGAAATAATTACCATCTTAACAGACCACACATTTCTTTTTTTTTTTTTTTAAGATTTTATTTATTTGACAGAGACATAGCGAGAGAGAGAACACAAGCAGGGGGAGTGGGAGAGGGAGAAGCAGACTCCCCACTGAGCAGGGAGCCCGACACATGGGGCTCGATCCCAGGACCCTGGGATCATGACCTGAGCCGAAGGCAGGTGCTTAACGACTGAGCCACCCAGGCGCCCCCAGACCACACATTTCTTTCTCCACTTCAGTTATCACTCAGTCTCCAAACTGGCTTCTGCTCTATTTCGATGCAAATGACCTTGCCAAGATTGCAGATGACTGTCTCTTAGGTAATACTTTTTCTTAGGCAACTATTTGCTGTATGTGTTGAGAGTGCTGACTCTATCCCTTCCCATGAGACACTTTCCGTCTCGGTCTACAGTGTGAGACTCCTGATTGTTTTGTTTTGTTTTCCTACCACTCTAGGCATCCTGCAGTCTCTCCCTCTGCCTATCCTATAAAGCTGGTGCTCTTGAAAGTTACTCCTAAAAATAGCCTCTTTCTTCTACTCAATACACTTTTTCTGCCTGGGTTCATTCCTTTGTCCAAAGTGTCAATTGTACTCTGATAAGCAGAATTCTAAGATGGTCCCCATGATTCCTGCCCCTCCAGATTCACATCTTTGTGCAATCCTTTACCTAAAGTGGAGGTGGGACCTTGGAATATGATGGATGTCCTTTGAAGAAATCATGAGATAGCAACTGAGTAATGTTTTAAGTTACTAGATTTGTGGTAATTTGTTGCACAGCAACTAATGCAAAACTAAGGCAGATTTTGGTACAAGAAATGGGGTTCAGGCCTCCTTGAATCTTCCTTTGTTGACTTTTGTCCAAGGAATTCAGATGTGTTTAGCCATCTCTCAGAATTTCAATGTGAATCGTTAGACACCACACAGCAGACTGTGTTAGGCAGAATAATAATGACCACCCACAGATGTTCACATCCTAATGCCCAGAGCCATATTCATGTTGCCTTACATGCAAAAGGACTTTAGAGGTGATAAAGTCAAATACATTGAAAGGGAAAGATTATCCTGGATAACCTGGATGGGTCCAATGTAATTATAGGGATCTTTCTCAAAAGGGGGAGTGAGTTGTCAGAGTAAGAGAGAAATCTGAAGATGCTACCTTGCTGGCTTTGAAGATGGAGGAAGGGGCCACGAGCCGAGGAGTATAGGTGGCTTTTTAAAAAACTAGAAGCCTTTAGAAAAGGCAAGGGAACTAGAGCCTCCAGAAGAAGTAAAGCCTTGCCAATGCCTTAATTTTAGTCTAATAAGATCCATTTTAGATTGTGACCTACAGAACTATGAGAACTATATAATAGTAAATTTGTGTTGTTTTAAGACACTGTTGTGGTAATTAGGTACAGCAACAACTTCACACTAATGTATAGACCTACACAAATATGCCCACTTAATTTTTGACTACCGTGCAAACACAAATCAATGGAAGGATAGACTTTTCAACAAATCACAGTAAAAGAGTCAGAAATTGCAAAAAAAAAAAAAAAGAAAGAAAGAAAAGAAACAAACTTGAACTAAGGAACTAAGTCTTAAACATTGATTGCACAAAAATTAATTCAAAATGGGCCATGGACTTAAATATAAAAGTATAAAATGTTTGAAAGAAAACATAGGAGAGTCAAAGAATTCTTAGACTCGACACCAAAAAAGGTCTCTATAAGAAAAAAATGATAAACTGGACTTCACCAAATTTAATGTAGACAAAGAACTTTTGCTCTGTCAAAGTCCACATGAACAGGATAAAAAGATAAGCAACAGAATGGGAGAAAACATTTGCCAACTACATGTCCAATAAGAGTTTAATTTAAATTATATAAAGAACTCTCAAAACTCCACAGCAAACAAATGATCCAATTAGAAAACGGTCAAAAGATATGAATGGACATTTCATCAAGGAGGATATATAGAAGACAAATAAACACATGAAAAGATGTTCATCATCATAAGCCACTAAGGAAATGCAAATTAAAACCAGAGTTAGATATCACTACACACCTATTAGAATGATTAAAATAGGTGCAAGGATGTACAGAAACTGGATCTCTCCAACATTGCTGGTGGGAATGTAAATGGTACAGTTGCTGTGGACAAGTTTGGCAGTTTCTTAAAAAATTAAATATGCAACTACTCAAATATCCAACTATTACATGACCCAGTAATTGCACTTTTGTGCATTTATCTTAGAGAAATTAAAATTTATGGCCATAAAAAATCTGCACACACATGTTTATAGCAGCTTTATTTGTAATAGCCAAAAACTAGAAACAATACTGATGTCTATAATGGGTAAATGACTAAGCAAACCATGGTATATCCATACCCTGGAATATCATTCAGCAATAAAAAGGAATAAACTACTGATACATGCAACAACCTATATGAATCTCCAGAGAATTCTGCTTAGTGAAAAATGGCAATCCCAAAAGGTGACATATTATATGATTTCATTTATATCACATTCTTTTTTTTTTTTTAAGATTTTATTTATTTATTTGACAGAGAGAGACACAGCAAGAGAGGGAACACAAGCAGGGGAAGTGGGAGCGGGAGAAGCAGGCTTCCCGTTGAGCAGGGAGCCCGATGCAGGGCTTGATCCCAGGACCCTGGGATCATGACGTGAGCTGAAGGCAGACGCTTAACGACTGAGCCACCCAGGCGCCCCTATATCACATTCTTGAAATGAAAAAAAAAATTACAGAAATGGAGATCAGAGTGGTTGCCACAGGTTAAAAAGTGATTGCAACAACATGAAAGAACTTTATGGTGATGGAAATATTCTATACCTTAACTACATCAGTTGTCAGTATCCTAGTTGTGAGACTTTGGAATACTGGTTAAGAGTGCACCAGATCTCACTGTATCACAACTGTTCTTACAACTGCATGGGGATCTACAATTATCTTCATATAAAAAATTTAATTGAAAAACTTTATATAATAAAAATACAAGGTGCTTGGGGCGCCTGGGTGGCTCAGATGGTTAAGCATCTGCCTTCAGCTCAGGTCATGATCCCAGGGTCCTGGGATCGAGCCCCGCATCGGGCTCCCTGCTCGGAGGGGAGCCTACTTCTCCCCCTCCCTTTGCTTCTCCCCCAGCTCATGTTCTCTCTCTCTCTGTATATCTGTGTCTTGAATGAATAAAAAAATCCTTAAAAAAAAAATACAAGGTGCTTAATAAACATTTGGTGGAATTAATGTGTAATGAATGAATTCAATTAAATACTTACATCAATTTAACATAAAAAGGTGAAAGAAGGTAGGTAGGTAATAAAAATGAGCAACAAAATGAAAAGAGATGCTGCAAATTTGCCATATTTTAGATAGGCAAATATTTGTTCAGTAAGTGATTAAGTATGATTAAATGTGATATTCCAAACTACTGACTTTGAACTAATAGAAGTAGAAAGTGGTAAATAATTTGTTTTTGAACAATAAAAACATGAATGAAATGTAGCACTCTAACCTAACTCAGACCCTATGGGTAAATCACGATGAATATCACATACATTCTGAGTACAGCTATCATTTGGATTAATACCCTTGTGTGCTTTACTGACATTTAGGGAAACAGTAGTTGTTTATGGTATTATCTTTTTAAATGCACGAATTACATAAGTAGGGGAAATCACTGAGTTTTTAAAAAATATTGTTTTAACTGTCTCTTGTCTTATTAACCACTTCGGTGATGCAAAGAGTTTTAAATAATTATATAAAATAGAAAATGACATGTGCCTTTAGAGAATTCACGATCTAAGAAGACACGATGGTCATATCCTATACATAGGACAATATATTTTTCCATTCTTATGAGGTACTGACTAGTACAGTACCTTGAGCATACAAGGTACTAAAATGTTTCATAAGTTAAATTAATTCTTTCTTTTAAAACTGTCATCATTGGGGCGCCTGGGTGGCTCAGTCGTTAAGCGTCTGCCTTCGGCGCAGGTCATGATCCCAGGGTCCTGGGATCGAGCCCCGCATCGGGCTCCCTGCTCCGCGGGAAGCCTGCTTCTCCCTCTCCCACTTCCCCTGCTTGTGTTCCCTCTCTCACTGTGTCTCTCTCTGTCAAATAAATAAATAAAATCTTAAAAAAAAAAAAACTGTCATCATTGTTCAGAGAAGGAAATATCCCACTGTGGGCTATAATTATAGGTTGATGTACACCTTGAAATATTCTTGAATCTGCACAAAAACTGGTGAAGGCTTTCCAGTAGGAGGTGAAAAAAGGAAGATTTGGCATTAGTGAGGGAAAAAAAAGTTTGCGTGGAAAATTAGAAATCCTAAAAGATGGTGGGTAAAGACCCTTAAACCAAGGTGAGAAAACTGAAGACCACAGCATTTTTTTAAATGACAGATATAAAGCAACTTTCCCAGGTGTTAAAGCTAGAATACATATTTGTTTCTTTGATTTCTGAGTCTAATCATCTCTGGAAAACATTTGCTTTTTTAACTTGACAATGTCTAAGGAATCATTATAAATGGAGAAGCAGAAATTATGTTGGTAAAGATTTAATGTCACAGCTGTGCATTGCACAAATTGCCTGGGGGCACAAGACAGAAAGTTAAGAGAGGATTATAGTAACCACTTCCTTCAGAGTGGGCTCCATGGTTTTTCTATGCAAAGTTCTACGGGTCTGTCCCTGTGATGTCATGGCCCCAGTTCATGTCTGTACCAAAGGGCTCATCAGAAGGCTATGATTATTCGAGACATAGCTGACTTCTTACACATGTTCAGCCTAGGATTATGGACATAGCCACTCAAAAATGTTCTATGTCAAATCTAAGTCTATGTAACAACATTGGTCTTTTAGGCAAATATTAAATAAAAAAAAATATAATCCAAGGTACTTAAATGTTATTAAATTTAATAAAATTGTATTACAAATTATGTGCAAGGTGTCATGTACAATTATTCATCCCTACTGCTTGACACATGGTAAGGATTTCTAAATGTTAAGTAAAGGAATGGATGAATCCAAATCTATTGAGGAAGAAACATGCTATGAAGCAAGTACTGGGAATTAAGGAGTAACTTCTACATTGATGATTTGGAGGCAGAAATGGATGCCTTGATGATGTTTAATGTGTCTTAAATATAGAGCACTGAAGTTTCATAAAATTGCACTGATAATGCAAAATTCCATGTACACAGCTGAAGTTATATTAATATTTTCCCCTTATCTGAATAACTCAAGTATGAATACTTTAAACTAGAACTTTTAGAAGTTTGTGAAGTACCTTATTAAAAAGCACAAGAATCAACACACTAGTGGGAAAATTTAATACTTCAGTTATAATAATTATAATATTTGTAACTAATTACCACAAATTAAGAAATAAACCAAAGAAATAAGAAATAAACCAACATAATACAGAGCATTTACAGGAAAAAAAAAATTGCATGAAATCTTACCTGAATCCATTTATCTGGAATTGCCATGGCTAATCGATAGTCAAAGCCAACCCCTCCCTGGGAAATCGGAGAACAGACAGCTGGCATTCCTGATACATCCTGCAACAAAATACATCAGCATTATCAATTCACATTGCTCAGATTCTTACTATATTTTTGACAGTAAATTCTGGGCCAATAAATAAAAACAGTAAATGGGAGCATATATTTTTGGAATGTTTGGGCAGCAGAATTGTAAAAGTAGTTACAACCAAGACAGCATATCTCATTTCCCACTAACACATTTTGTGTAATGCTTTTCAATGCAGGACAACTTCAATCTCATGAGGGGATTTTATTTTTCTTTTCCTTAGTATCACAAGATAGAGAACACAAAAGAGTAAGATGATTACTGCCAAAACATAGTTTCTTAGACTTATTTTTGAGCTAATGTATGAACATTTTGCTATTGCTTTCATCAAACACAAAAATACATGTGGCATATATCTGTTGTACTTATTCTCTTCGCATACAGTACTGGCAAGCAGTGTATTTTGTGAGGACCTAACTTCTGATGAGATAGAAAAAGACTTAGTACATTAAGTATGAAGCAATAAGATGGCTTTCAGTATAGTCAGCTACACTTGAAATGGGTCTTAAGGTTATCTGGTGGTTCCTCTTCATCTAGAAGCTACAGAAACTGAAGCTCACTTGGGTGAAGGGATCTCTAAAGAGATGTTTCTCAAGAGTAGAGTCAGGACTCAGATGTCAGGACCTTCAACAGAGTGTCTTCCTTCTCTGTCATGCCACCACTAGATTATTACTGATAATCAAATAAACACATAAGAAAAAAAAGATGGTATAAGGATCCAGATGTAGCAAAATATACCAGCAACTATGGTGAAATATGAGTCACATATTAGCAATTCTAACTCTACGACATCTTTCAAATAAATCCTTTTCCCTTGTTCCATTTCTATAGCCACTGTCTTATTTAATATTCATTACTCCTTGCTTAGACCGCTATGCTTCCAAATGGAATTCCCCATCTCCAGTTTCCCTTCACTCTAACTGCTGCCAAATTAATATATTTTTTAAAGATTTATTTATTTTAGAGAGAGAGAGCAAGAGCACAAGTGGGGGAACAGAAAGTGAAGGGGGGGAGAGAGAGAGAGAGAAAGAGGGGAAAGCAGACTCCCCACTGAGTGTGGAGCCCAACACAGGGCTTGATCTCATGACTCCGAGATCATGACCTGAGCCAAAATCAAGAGTTGGGCGCTTAACCAACTGAGCCACCCAGGTGCCCCCCAAATTAACATAAGACAGTGCCCTATCACTGCCCATCAATAGCTTTCAATAGCCAATAACCAAAAACTCAACTTCTTTAGCTAAAGATTCAATTCAACAATCATACTTTAAGTATTAACAATATGATTTCTTATTTGATTATTTGCCTCCTTACTTTCTGTTAGAATGTGAGATCTATGGGACAAGGGTTTTGTGGGTTTTGCTGTTCACTGATATATGCCAAGAATTCAGAGTAGTATAAGAGTACTTGGCATAAAGCAGGAACTCAATACCATTTTGTGAGTGAATGAATAAAGGTGCTGTCAAGAATTTAAAGGTAAATAAGACATAATATCTGACCTTCATATAACTTCCTTATAAATAGAACCTAACTAAACATATACACACTTATTATCATGAAATGATAATGTGATGTAGTTGTTGTAATTGTTAACTGAAGTACACAGAAAACGAAACGGAGAGACCTATAGCTTTCCACCATAATTTCTAATATTGTATTTCAAGTACTAAATACATCATTCACTTTGGAATATTTACTCTTCCCTGTGCTTGTCACAAACTCTTCTATGCGTGTCACTGCCCAAACTCTTCCTTGCATTATTATCCTTACTTTCTATAAAAGACTATCACATACTCTGAGCTCTCTGAAACTTAACTCAAATACTTCTTCATATACAACACTATCCCCAAACTCTTCACACAGAAAATCTGGTAAAAAAAGAAATATATGACCTCTTTGGACTTCTAAAATAATTTATTGTTTTCTAATGAAAGAGAGATACATTTAAATATAATGCAGAGTGGAATATATCTGTTAGAAAATGAAGTATTTGTCAATAATATCTTATTTCTACATAGTACTTCATAGTTTATAACTGAAAAAAGGGACAAAAAAGTGAAAGGATGAATGCTTAACAGAAAAAAAATTAAAAGGTTATATCTTATAATATGTCATATTTTCACTATTATAGTAGGCATTTAGTTTGGTTCCTTATAAACATTGGTTGAATATGTATTAAATACCAGACACTCGTGTTAGGCACTGGAATTATAGACAAAATAACTTCCCCAGAAGAGTTTTTATGAGACTAAGTTTTCCTAAGACTGGTGATAGGCTGGTATTAAAGATCAAGACAATTTTCTCAAGAAACCTTAAGGTGCATTCTATATTTGTTCTAAAGATAGTTTTAGGAATACTTTGATAGGAAATAGAATATGCTAAGAAAAACATTTGGACACCAATTGGTCTTGACTCCTAAATCTGAATCCTAGAAAGCTACTCCATTAATGCACATGAGATATTTGTAGCTATCTTTTGGAAGAGAAGAGTTATGACTATCCTTTTCCTTTTCCTTTTAAAATCTTTTTTTTTTTTTTTAAAGATTTTATTTATTTATTTGAGAGAGAGAGAGAATGAGAGAGAGCACATGAGAAGGAGGAGAGTCAGAGGGAGAAGCAGACTCCCTGCCGAGCAGGGAGCCCGAATTTCCTTTTAAAATCTTAAAAGAAAAAAAAAAGTAAACATAAAGGCCACTAAAATAAATATACTTTAAATGTAAAAAAGTCAATACCTACCAACATAGCATATAAAAATAACCATGTGTTCAAAATAAAGTTGAAGTAGTTTTATTTTTTAATATCTAAGGATATCTTATGACTATTCCAAAAGGGGGAGAAAACCTCAATCAAAAAATACTTTTAATTAATATAGCAAATAGAACCATGGACAATGGTAGATACATTCTAGGGAAAAAAAGTCTTCAATTTTAGTAACTGTCATAAATAAATTTAGATTTCTACTATAGGACTTTATATAAATTACATTACTTATTTGTTACACCACGTTCCTTTCTTAAAAAAAAAGTTCATGAGGATCAATTTCACATTTTGAAGAGACTCCCACTAGACAGAAAAGTGATGTACTGAAATTGAAGTAGTTTTCAATTTAAGTAGAATAAATTGAAGACACATCTTGTTAAAAAAAATCTAAAACCAAGTAATATAAAGTAGGCTAAAGTCTCAAAGTTTCATTGGTAGAAACATGATAATCAGACAAGGGCTCCCTAGATCATGAAACTATTTTACTTGAAATGAACGGAAAGATCAATGTAACAATTTTAAGTTTCATGTATTAAATAATTGCTTCTTTTTTTCCAGTAGCCACTTTTGATTTGTACTATCATTAATTGTTTGTAGTAACTTTTCATTTATACTATCTCTGCTTTGAATTGTCATAAATATAATTGACAAAGTTTTTTGATGTTTCACAGATAAAATAAATTCATATAAAAGACAAAATAAGTTTAAAATACACTCTGACATTAAAAGATACTCGGCACATAAAGTAATTAGCACAAGTATTAGCAAGATTTATCAGATATGACCAAATGTAGACAGGTAGATAGTGTAGAATAATACAGGTTTATCAAAATATTATTATAATTGTGTTCTTAAAAAATCTGTGTTAGAATTTATTCTAGAAATTTAGGGTCCATTGCTCTGTTCCTAGAATATATTTAGAAGACAAAATGTCTAAAGAAAGGAACTGTTCTCTATTCAAAGATAAACAAGGAAATCATTCCATCTAGTTGAAGAGTCAGGGTTTTGAGAAAAGATGGATAGAAAAAAGTCTATACAAATAATAAATACCACAGAAAGGAGACCATCACTACTGCATTTCATTCCCATGAACTAAATGCCAACAATGTGCAAATACAACTGAACTATGACTCTTTTAACGATCTTCTTGCTATTTTCATATGCCAACCACTACACTTTGTACAGAACAGTTTTAACATACTAAATTCAATTTTAATAATAATTTCTAGTAAGAGGACTCAGAAAACCAGAGGGATTTTTAGAACTAAATCTAAATTAGCATAAGCATTTAACAAACTTCTTAATTTATCACATTTATCACCAAGAGGGGAATTGTCAATTATGCATATACCGAATTACATCATTACAGTGCAGCTTTGGGACAGTTAATCATGAACCTTCAGTAATCATGAATAACTAGTGAACATTTGGCAATCCAAGAGCAATAACATAAACAAGAAAGGTAATCGCATCAGAACAAGAGAGACTTCAGAGAAGCTTGCAGGCGGTGAGCCATGCCATCTCTAATGATTAAACCAGAAAAGAAAAAATAAATAAATAAATAAACCAGACACACATTAATATTCAATTCTTTTCTCCGTTGAAGGTCTCATGGAGGAAGGACCTGTCCACTGATTAGGATATTTTACTTCCTAACCACTGGCATTTTCTTCTGTAACAATGAAATGATGACAAGTAATTAGTGCACACTATCTCCTAAGAAGAAAATACTGCATTCTAAATAATGTGCCACCCATACAAGATAGCTGCACTACAGTCACGGCATAATTTCGCTTATGCAATTATTGCCAACATGAGATTAATCATTAAAATACTGTATGCTGTGACAGAATGTTCTGTATTAAAGGGGGTCAGAGGGGAGAGATCATTATGGCTTTACCTCAGCTACTGTTATAGAATCTGGATACAACGTGTGAATCAAATGATTTGCCAACATGAGATAAATCAAGGCATCTTCATCTACTTGAAGTCCAAAATATTCATGGTAATCACCCGAAAAACCTTGACCTAGAGAACAGAAAATCAATATGGATGCATTATTTTAACATGCAAGCCTTAACTTAGCACGAAGGCTCCCACCAATTAGTTTATTGAGATCAGTTTTGTTATCATAGCAAAGTGTAGTGAGCCTCAATACCATGTAGTATTATCATCAGCAAATATATGTTCTATCTTAGAAAAGCACTCCATAGCAAACATCTGGAATTCAGACAATCCTGCAATTTATTTTTTGTTTTTCAAAAGTAAACAAAGCACTCTAACTGAACATTTTAATTTAATTTTAACATAATTTTAAAGCAAAAAAAATGAAATGATACCAAATTCTATATTTCAATTTTTAGACACATTTTTTCTCATGTCAAGATGTTAATGTTAGCTGGTTCCTATTAGATCCCTTTGAAGAAAAGCAAATATGAAAACCATCATGACATTGAGACATAGTGTTTATGTTATTTTAAATATGTGCTTCAATTTATGCAATACAGATTTCCTATGATGATGAAAAGATTTTAACATCCTCCAACTTACTTCTACCTTCTCTTCCCTCACATCCTAATTTTGGTTGCTTATAGAACATAGCACTTATGGAAGTTATACTACTTACTTTTGATTTCTTGAATTCTTTACTTATTTTTAATTAATTCAAATTAGTGCCCAATACATGCCTTTTCTCTCTGTTTCCCTATAACAAGTTTTTTTTTTATTTTGACTCACTTTGTTTTTTTTTCAGTTTCCTGGATCCCATCACTAAATGATATTTTCAAATATAATTATAGAAGTTTTATTCCTCAAGCTCTTTCAATTTAATACCTGAATGGCAATTCAATTACCAAATTCTTGAGTCAAATTTTGCTTCCCCAGCATTTTTTATACATTGCTGTTGGCAAGAGAAAAGTATGAGTTCAGCCACTGTTTTCATCCACACAGGTAAATTTCTTTTTCTTTCTGTCATCTGCTGAACTTGTCTTTATCACTCAATTTTATAAATTGAATACTTTGTGTCTTGATGTTAATTGCTTTATCTCATTTTTTTTTCATTTCCCTAACTCCACAATTCCTTGGAAAATACCAACCCCTCAGCAGAGAGAGGTTCTACAGGGGTACGCAGGTGTTGTAATCTAGGAGAGGCTCTTTCTTGACCTTTGCCATGCTTTCCTTGTTCATCCCTTAAGTTAGCTTCTCTCCAAACTGGAGGATATCAGTGAAACCTGTCATGTTTTATAGATACAACTTCTTTTCTAGGAACATCATGGGGGCAGACCATGATTAAGAGCAGTTAGCAGGATGTTTGAATATAGCTTCTCTCCTTGGCAGCTGCTTTTCAAGATTTACAGTTTAAAATCCCTTTTTCAGATTGGTTGTTACTGGTAAATATTTGGCCTTTAAAAAATAATAATTATTCACCATATTATCTACTGAGGAATTAGGATTCCGTGATCCCACTTCTTTGAACAATTTTTAAACTGAAGATCTCTGATCAATGTTGTTAATTACAAATTAATTTATAATTTAAACTGTGAACATCTATATTTAAAATATACATATTTTCATCAGTGTTTAAGATGCAAAGGGACCTACACATTCACAAAGGTTCGCATTTTTTTTTTTGTTATTTATTTCTCATTGCAATTGCTGTCACGTTCACATCCTATAGGTGCTCTGATAAATGGTTGGCTTAAAAACATTTTATTTCTTTGGCTAGGACTTCCAGTTGAATAAAAGTGGTGAGAGCGGACATCCATGTCTACTTCCTGATCTTAGAGGAAAAGCTCTCAGTTTTTCACCATTTTTACTATTTGCAGATGACATGATACTATATATAGAAAACCCTACAGACTCTACCAAAAACTATTAGAACTGATACATGGATTTAGTAAAATTGCAAGATACAAAATTAATATACAGGAATCTGTTGAGTTTCTATATACTAATTTGAATAGAAGGAGAAATTAAGAAAACAATCCCATTTACTATTGCACCAACAAGAATAAAATACCTAGGAATGAACTTGATCAAGGAGGTGAAATACCTGTACTCTGAAAACTATAAAACACTGGTGGGAAAAATTAAAGATGATACAAACAAATGGAAAGCTATTCCATGCTGATGGACTGGGAGAACCAGTACTGTGAAAATGTCTATAGTATCCAAAGTAATCTACAGATTCAATGAAATTCCTATCAAAATATCAACAGTAGTTTTCACAGAACTAGAACACGTAACCCTAAATTGCACAAAACCGTGAAATACCCCATATGGCCAAAGCAATCTTGAAAAAGGAAAACAAAACTGGAAGTATCATGATCTCACATTTCAAGATCTACCGCAAAGCTGTAGTGATCAAGACAGGATGGCACTGGCACAAAAATAGACACATAGATCAATGGAACAGAATAGAGAGCCCAGAAATAAACCCACAATTTTATGGTCAATTAATCTATGACAAAGAAGGCAAGAATATACATGGGGAAAAAGACAGTCTCTTCAACAAATGGTGCTGGGAAAACTGGACAGCTACAGGCAAAAAATGAAACTGGACCCCTTTCTTAGACCATACACAAAAATAAACTCAAAATAGATTAAAGACCTAAATGTGAGACCTGATGCCATAAGATTTCTAGAAGAAAACATAGGCAGTACTCTCTTTGACATCAGCCAGACATTTTTCTAGCTAGGTCTTTTTTGGCGAGGAAAATAAAAGCAAAATTAAACTACTGGGACTATACCAAAATAAAAGGCTTTTGCACAGTGAAGGAAATCGTTAACAAACAAAAAGGCAACCTACTGAATGGGAGAAGATATATGCAAATGATGTATCTGAGAAGTTAATATCCAAAATATATAAAGAACTTATACAACTTAACATCAAAAAAACAAATAATCTGATTAAAAATGGGCAGAGGACATGAATAAACATTATTTTGAAGAAAACATACAGACAGCCAGCAGACACATGAAAAGATGGTCAACATCACTCATCGTCAAGGAAATACCAATTAAAACCACAATGAGATATCACCTCATACCTGTCAGAATGGCTAAAATAAAAAACACAAGAAATAACAAGTGTTAGCAAGAATGTGGAGAAAAAGGAACCCTTGTACACTGTGGGCAGGAATATAAATTGGTGCAGCCACTGTGGAAAACAGTATGGAGGCCCCCTCCAAAATTAAAAATAGAACTACAATATGATCCAGTAATTCCGTTACTGGGTATTTACCCAAAGAATACAAAAACACTAATTCAAAAAGATATATGCACCCCTATGTTTATTGCAGCATTATTTATAATAACCAAGATATGGAAGCAACCCAAGTGTCCATCCAGAGATGACCAGATAAAGAAGCTGTGATTATATATACAATGGAATATTACTCAGCCATAAAAAAGAATGAAATCTTGCCATGTGCAACAACATGGATGGGTCTAAAGAGTATAATGCTAAGTGAAATAAGTCAGTCAGAGAAAGACAAACACTATATGACTTCACTCATATGTGAAATTTAAGAAACAAATCAAACGAACAAAGAAAAAAGAGACAAACAAAAAACCAGACTCCTAAACATGCAGAATAAACTGATGGTTGCCAGAGGGGAGGTGGGTGTGTATATGGATGAAATAGGTGAACGGGATTAAGTATACACTTACAGTGATGAGCACTGAGTAATGTACAGAACTGTGGAATCTTTACTTTTGTATACTTGAAACTAATCTAACATTGCATGTTATATTTGAATAGAAAAAAATTTTAAAAAATAAAACATTTTTAAAGGAAAGCTACACATTAAGGATAGCATATTATTAAGTAGATATATTTCAAAGAAAAGCATTATTGTTTATTTACTTATAAAATGTAATTATATCCAACCTCTTGCCAAGAAGATCAGAAGTCACTAGAGAAAGGAAATACACAGTGAAACTAATAAAAATCAAGCCAACAATAATGGTCATTGCAACTCTGTAACAGAACTCTAAACCTGGTTTTAATATTCCAGTAAAGAAAAAAAATGAAATCATTAGTTGCATCTGTAATATATTAGGCTACCTACCTATTCCATGGTGATGATAGAGCATGGATGTAACACCATCAAAACGAAATCCATCAAAGCCATATTCTTCTAACCACCATCTTATGTTTGACAGAAGGAATCTTAAAACTTCCCAGCTAAAACATTAGAAAAAATATACTTAAATGCATTGTTTATAGTGGTTTCTTTGATTGTTATACATTGTTTGCTAAGAGTATTAATTACAATTATAAATATCGTAGGGATCATGATGCTCAAAGAAATATACAAAAACCAGAAAACTATTATTTATCACATTTGTTTGATGAAATTCATTCTAAGAGATTATTAAATTTCTTTGGTTGCAAAATCACTTAATATCTAAGAAAAACTGAGAAAAAGTATGTAAATTGGGTCCAAAGTGCAGGGACTCTCTTATTCAATGCTGTGTACTCAGCAATCATACAATGATTACTACACAGTATTGCTTACAGCAACAGCAATGAAAAAATCTGTTACTGATCTCTAAATTTTCATTAAGATTTTTCATGCAACATAACCATAGTTACATAGCTCCTCCTTTTAGAAAATATAATTTCATTATCATTAGAAAAACTACCTCCCATGTTTGCATGTTTGCTTAAAATATTTCCTCATTCTACAATTTCAAACATACATTTAGAATAAAAAATTTTAAAAAGAGACTTAAAGTCAACCACATGATAACCAATATTATATTTACTAGACTATTGCATTTTGTAAGGGTAAAGGAAAAGAAACCTAATTACTAAAGCACACATGAGTAATAAAGTAACAAGTTTTACAAGTTAAAGAGTCATACATCCATAAAAACAGAACGAAAACAAAGAACTGTTATAACTCAATTAAAAACGCCACACGAAACAAGCCTATTTCGGACATTTGAGAAGAAGGCATCGTCAATTAGTATTTTCTTTAGTCATACAGTTATGGTTGAGTTCTCTATCTTATTATAACTCTGGTTTTAAGACTTTACTACCTCATTTAGTTTAATGACAAAGCAGTTATAGTGAATACAAATCTTTAACCCAGTTAAAATTTATGTATTTTTTTTAAACCTTCCATATATTCAAGAGCAATCTGATATAAGTGGATATTAAGCCATCACAATCAACTTCAGAAGAGTAAATCCAAACTTTGGGGAAAGATAAGTTGCTAGTAATTAACTGCTTTAAATAAGTTACTTTTTGAGTTTTGCAAACTTACTGAAATTTAAAAAAAAAAATGAAAAAACAGAAATACAAACAATCCAGTAGTTCTGAAAAGGTAGTGAGGAGGTTTTAGATTCTAGTTCCAAGCCATGATGAAGGTAGAATTTGCTAATGTTTCTATGAATGCATATTCTTTTGGGGGTTAAGGAAAAAAAAAACTCTGTTTAACAAAAAGAAATTAATAAAAACAAAGAGGTATTCTACAACCAAACATAATCAAAATTACTCTATTTTGTATAGGACTTTCTAATATCGATACATTTTTCGAGGTTTTATTTAAATTAAAAAGCTCATTTTTTTAGAGACATTTTGGTTCACAGCAAAATAGAACAGAAGCATGTCTATACTTTTTTAACAAAGTCGCTATAGGAGTACTCCAGAAAGAAGACATGAAGAAACTTCCCTATCAATAATCCTTTGTAAACAATATTTTGAAAAGGACATACTTTTCTCATTTGGCTATTCAACTGGTAATGTACATTTTACTTCTGAAAGGTAAATGGAAAGATATTTTTAGTCAAAAATACCCCAGAGTAGGAACAAAACCTATTTAAATACTATATATGTTGGGTAGATATATGAAGATATGAGTATGTAAGAGATTACAAAAGGTCTCTGGGCCTAATGTGCTGTGCACCACTGTTTTGTTTACCTTGCAGAGTTCTTCAAATTCTCACTTTGAATGCCTGCAGATAGAACATGGACCTCCTAAGCTCTTCCCAGTCCCTGCCACTGCACATTTTCTAATACCAGCCTTATACTCCTTTATACCACCAGCTTGGGCTTGTGGAGAGTTGCTATCAATTTCTAATACAAATATTATGGACTGAATGTTTCCTAGGCAGACTACACACAGGTTTAAATGTAAAAACTGTGTCCTAATTTCTACAAAGATAAAAGAAAAAAAAGAGCCAATGATAGTGCAATCCAATAAAAACAAAAAAGGGGGATGATGTGAATTTAATAACTGAAAAGAAAGCATTGCACAATATCATTTAGTTGATGATTATGGGCAGCATTTTTAATGGCCTCGTCATTCCTACTACTACAATATTTAATCTGTTCTCTTCTTGACCAAAAAAGGTATAACACATTAAAAGAAAAAGATATATTTAGCTGTGACTATATGAGTAGACAGATTCCTGGCATGGATAAACAGAAAAGGAATTCCCCGTGATAATCTGAAAAGAAACAACAATGACAATGGAGCATCTAAATTAAAAAAATCTAATGGGTTAAGAAAATAATAAATTCTATATGTTAGAGTTTGAAATGCTCTTAACTTGAAACTGTCTAAACAACATCAACAGTCCTGGGGGGGACAAAATCACCACAAGATTAAACTGACAGGAATAAATCAAACTTGTAGAGCTTTCAAAATAATGCATTTTATAATGTTTTATAAATCATGGATGAAGCATAAACTAGATGTGTTATCTGTAGAGACAGAAAAGAGATATACAAAATTTTATAGGAGACCAAACTATCTAGAACAAAAACAGTAAAGAAATAAAATATAGAAAGTTATATTTTTCATAACAAAATCTCAGGAAATACATTCAAGGAAAAAAAATCAGACCTAAAATTTTAAAGTTGGCAGCAGCAAATGAAAAGCAAAAGTTAAAAATACTCATTCTCTGGTTATATACATTTCCTAAAACTTGGCTATTAAGAGGAGTTAAGTAACAACAACAATAACAACAATTAGACTTGTAAGAGTAATTTTTTTTAAAGATTTTATTTATTTATTTGACAGAGACACAGCAAGAGAGGGAACACAAGCAGAGGGGGGAGTGGGAGAGGG
>NC_138369.1:162347973-162378691 GCF_054177405.1 Leptonychotes weddellii | reverse complement strand
GAACAATGAAATCATTAAGCCTGTACATGAATGAACTAGTTCACTGAATCTAAGATTTCCCTTTTAAAGAGAAAACATCAGAACAAGCTTAAAGAACAGGTACCAGTGGAAACACAGATTTTTGAAAGATGCCTATTACTATTTCTACTATCATAATTTTCGAGTCCTATACCTGTAAAGTCCATTTTTCCTTCTTTTTTGGGGGGGGGCTGAGAAAAAGGGTGATGATGTATTCCAAATTATGACTGAATGAGAAATATTACTCAACACGCCCTCTAGTAATAAATAAACTGAATCATCTCAACTGTCTGGTTTGCCTTGATCAAAGCGTGAAAATGGCAAAGGGTACAATAAAAAAGGCAATTTACTTTTTCTACCTTAAAATGTCATCAGACAGCCCATCACACAGTTGATATATCCCGTTGATTAGAGTCCCATAAAAATATAAAGCAGAATTTAGGAGCAGTTTTACTCTGGCGAGTCCCAGCAGACAAGGTGGGACTTTTATTTTAAGATTTCTCCATTGACACAAGGGTTTTAAAGCCTATTCTTAGAAACCAAAGGGCAGCCTAGTTTCCAAACAACTGGAAGAGTCAGATGCTAAATTTTAGAAGGTGATGCCAAAATAATATATATTTTGGGGGCCAGGATGAATGTGTATGAGAAGTAACCTATTTTAGTTATTAGCTTTATATCTTAAACTAATTAACATGTTAGTTGTTAGAAACTAATACTACGTGATCTATATTGCCAAGTTAACTGATTAGATTACTCATACTTTTTTATTAAGCAAAACAAAATCGCTACAATCCAGAAAAAGATAATAAAATGCAGCTGACTTTCAAACAGTTGTCTGATATAAAAACTGAATATATGGCTGAATAATATATACACTTAAGAATTTCTGGCAATCAAAATAATCAGGATTCTAATTGGTTTAGTGTCTGAAATATTCAACCTGTAATCAAGTAATGAAGCTTTATTAAGGACATTTGTTACACCGATAATTCCAGTATTAAGGTTTCTAGAAAATATCCCTAAAATCAAAAACTGTTGATTGTCTCACATTCTGCCAATGAATTTTATAATGAAATAAAACAGTCAAATTTTCTTGGTGAACAAGTATAATCGGATATAACAACATTTATTAGATGAAATTACATTTTATAATTTAAACCTATTTGCCAAAATGTTGTTTTTAATTGTGGTCCCGAATAACTTCTGGGACATTCAACATAAGCAACTTTGTCCCCTGGATGTTATTAAAACTATTAGTACTGTATAATTAATAGGAAACATTATTAAAGAGACATTAAATATAAAAATCTAAAGAGAATTATAAATTTTTCTTAGTTATTCCACAATCTTTGAAGCTGAATGGCTATCAAATAGTACAGCCTCACACCATGAAACAAAACTCCATGCTTTGATCTGGGTATTTCAACTCAGGCAGTAGGTCGACCTTGAGAAAATACTTTAAGACTTTTTCTTTTATGAAGAAGGTATGGCAAGTCAAATAAAAGGATGGAATCCTAAATTATGATAAAAATAACATTTGAGAAGGATACTCTATTGAATCTATTGCCACTGAAAAACAGGTAATACCTATTTACTCCATTTTTAAAAATTAAAAAAAAAACACCTCTTCTATTATTTTAAATTTAATTAAATTAACCACTAAAGAAAAAATGCTGTATTTCTGCTTGTACTTTGTCAACAGAAATTATACTCTGTCAGTCAATAGGAAATCATTGAGAAATTGATCAATATAATCTAATGATCATATCTGATACTAGAGAGTAGTGTCATTGATCATAAAATGTATCTGGGTTTTCGATGCTGAGAATTATACTGAGGTTATTGTATATATTAATTTCAAATAAAGTTAGGTAGCAATTAGCACAAAATGCTGGTGAGACAGATTGTTAATTCAACTAAGAATCTGTAATAATATAAATTTCAGAACATAAATGATTATTATAAAATATGATTTTGAAGTTTTCTTTTCAATATCACATTATTTTCTGGATTTCAACCCACACAACTTTATTTTATATAAATTAATATGTTGTTAAATCCCATTATATCCACTCAGCCCTGGTTATCTACATTCATTATTATAATAAAACATTTTCTTTCCCTGAAGGCCTAAATTGTACTTAGCTTATTAAATATGGTATAAAAATTACTTCTATTTGTAGTATCTGTTAAGTCCAATCAGGTATTCTCTAGGAAATAAGTATGAAAAGATAGCATATTGTACCTTTATATGCTAAATCCTTCCAATTATACTTTTGCTTAAAAAAAAATACTTGAGAAATTTTCAAGTCTCTTTTTCCTCTAATTTGATCGATTTCTTAACAAGCATGGTCGCCTGCGCAAGATTAGGAAAAGGCATACTTGAAGGGGTGTGTGTTTGTACCTGTGTGTGTGTGTGTGTGTGTTTGTTTGGGGAGTAGTAAGAGACCAGAGGGACCATTAATGAGGGCAAAAGTGAAAGTTTTCAGTCTGATATTAAAGAAAGAGACAAACATAAATCAAATAATAACCCACTCTGATAATGATTACCCTGGGTATTTAAGAAATTAATACATCATTTATTTTTAAATCAGTTCTTATTTCTTTGCTTCCTGACAAAAACTGTTACCAAAAGTGAATTTTCAAAGCATTGCTTATAAAATACCCTACTAACGTTTGGAGAGAACTTAGATCTTTTTCAAAGTGGAGGACCCAAAAAGTTGAGCAGGCGAAGGTGCAGAAAGTAGAAAGCCAAACCATGTCACCCTCTCTGGTGAAACACAGGTGAGGTATTCTGTGAAATTATTACACATCTCATCTGAAAAAAACATTGTTTTTCTCCAGAATAAACCACTGTAAATTAACTAATTATACTTAAATATATATAGACATGGGCACCTAGATACACACATATCCATGTCTTTCAAACAAGGTTAAAAATCCTCCCTTACTTATAGAATGAAGCTAATTACTGCTCCAGATCAAAACAAGTGACAGTGATTTGAATGTATATCGATATATATCATTGACAAATACTAAACCAAAATTGGTCATCAGCTTTTAAAAGCTTATTTTTTTTTTAAGATTTTATTTATTTATTTGAGAGAGAGAGAAAGAGAGTGCACAAGCAGGAGGGAGGGGCAGAGGGAGAAGCAGAGTCCCTGCTGCGCAGGGAGCCTGAAATGGGACTGGATCCCAGGGTCCTGGGATCATGACCTAAGCCGAAGACAGACAGTTAACCAACTAAGCCACCCAGGTGCCCTAAGAGCTTATTTTAATAGAAAAGTTTGGAAACATTAACTATTCATATGCTTCTGCTTTTTCATTTTTTCCCTTCTAATTGATTTATTTCTAGTAAATTAACTGTGATATTTAAGTAAGCTATTATAATACTTGCATTATAGAAAAATACATTCCTGAACTTGATAATTTCCTATCATTTTATTAAAATTTATTAGATATAACATGTTTATTTACTTTTATTTATCCAGTTTCATTTCAAAAGATGATTTGAGGCAACTTATAGATCAATATATCTGAACAGCATCAAAAATAAATGAGAAAAATACAGGTGAGGGAGAATAAAGATCTTGTAGATACACAAGCATAAAGCATCTGGTAATCAGTTTTCTTTTCCAGTCCAAAATAATTATGATTTCACAGACTATAGTGACTACAAGAAGATTTTCCTTGACTATCACCCCCAAATAATGAATATTTTAGGGCAACATGTGAGGCTTACATAGTTTATATAAAGATATTTAAATATAGGTATTTAGAACCCCAAGGAAGTTGTTTTCAATACGCAATAAGGCACTCTGTAACCAAAAACAGATTAAGTACTCCAGAGAGAAGGTGAACTGGGGAATATCAGTTACACAGGGATAGAGGTAAGGCAGGGTGCAAAAAGAGAGGGACCTAATTCCTCAGGAAGTGGTGTGCATGCATGCGCCTGTGCATGTATGCGTGTGTGTTCTGGGGTGGGAAACCCAAGGGAAACAGTATGTAGCTAGTTATTAGTCATATTTAAATTTCAACCATCACTTCTTCAACAGTCTTCAATTTTGCCCTGAACTTGCTAAATTGTATATAGCTCTCTAATGTATATCTGCACACATTCCTACAAAGCGACAGCTTTTGGAAGGTGGGCTGGAGTAGAAGAGAAAGGAGAAATGTAAATATTAAAGAGGAAATAAAAAGGAATTCCAAGTTCCTGAGTGTCTACTGGCTTCCAGACTCCACATATTATATTCAGTCTCACTTTACTGAGGCTATGATATCAAGTATGCTTTACGGTTGAGGAAACTGAAATTTAAAAAAGTTAAATAAAATGCTCAGGGTCACCCAGGTAATAGTTACAGATGAAACTCAATCTTTTGAGTCCAAAACTACAATTCTTTTTTTTAATGATTTTATTTATTTACTTGAGAGAGAGAGCACAAGTGGGGATAGGGGCAGAGGGAGAGGGAGAAGCAGACTCCCTGCTGAGCAAGGAGCCCGACGCTCCATCCCAGAACCCCAAGATCATGACCTGAGCTAAAGGCAGACACTTAACCAACTGAGCCACCCAGGTGCCCCCCAAAACATAATTCTTAAGTATAATTTTATACTGCCACATTTGGCATGACCATGAATATATTAATTCTTGTTTTTGGCAATTTCCTTGGTACATCTTTTTTTTTTAACACTAAGTAAGTCCCACATATCCATTGCTCTTATATGTAGTCAAATTAATTGTATGAACTTGAACAAGGTATTTAACCACTCCAGGCCTCAGTTTTCTTTACTGTAAGATGGAAGAAAATTTCAGTACCCTCCTGAAGGGGATTAAATGAGATAATGGAATAATCGCATTATTAGCAGTTTGATATACAGTAAAGAATCGACTAAGGAGAACTATTAGATAATTAACAGATTTTAAATGTGTATTTGTTTAAATAATAGTTTAAGTATAAATTAGAATAAGCCAATGTGTTCTAGTACTATATTTTTTATATTGAAAATAAATCTTCATAAAGGTAAGCATGTTTTGGCTAATATCAAAACAAAACAAGCCTTATTTTTTTAACTCAGCATTTTTTTTTTTTCTGAAGTAGTATAGTATTTACTTATTGATGCATTCAACATTTATTTCTTGAGTACCGACTTTGTGCCAGGCACAATGCTAGGTGCTGGGGATAGAGAAATGAATACAAAATACCCAATACCCATTTTTCATGGCATTTGAGGCCTAATGGGAGAGACAGACATTTTATAAATAATACCATAAATACATTTAATTATAATAGTGATTAATAATCTTGAAGATTCTATAGGATAAATTAAGACAATATATCACCCACCCAAATTGTAAGAAATAAATTAAGTTCAGAAAAGCTGCCAATCCATGTCTGACAGACATAGCAGGAATACGCTATCATTACTTACTATCAGTTTTCTAGTGTAGCATTTAATATTGGGCCTCCTTTAAAAATTGATTCTAATGTGTGGTCAACACAATCAGATTTTGTAGAAAGGTATCAAATTAGCCATAAAATAAACAGGTGAGGATAAGAAAAAAATAAGATGAATATTTGTATGTGATCACTTTGTGACTGACCTCCCCACATAAAGATCGATTATTCTTCCCTGTTTTAATCATGTTTTCTCCAGAATGTTTCCCTTTAAAGAGAATTACCTTTGGAATAATATGCTTTCTAGCAATATACGTCTCTGGGAAATCCCCACTATATGTCATAACCTCTTTACCTATCAAATCTCATTCTGTTCTTACCTCCTGTCCCAATTCTCATCTTCTTCAACCCAGATTCTAATCTTTCCGTCAATCTTGAGAATCCATTCTTTCCCTCCTTTGCTCTCTGTGGCTCCTTCATCCCTAAACTAGCTCTCCATATGATCTCTTCTTCTCTTTCCTTTCCCTTTCCTTCTTTAACTTTTTCTCTTCTTTCCCTTTTCTCTCTTGTTAGCCTCTTTTCCTTTTAAATCTTCATTGAAGCAGCAAAATGAAAGCCCAACAAACTAAGCCAGCTGTTGTTTGAAATCCATAAATATACATATTTATATATGAATTTGAAAAGTTACAGATATTAGATATCCTGGTTTGATGCATTTTATGACAAAATTATGGCTTACTCCACTTAATGAAAATTAACAAAACATTTGTATTCGCAAAGAACGGCAGTAAATTAGGAGTCAAGAAAACTGTATTCAAGCCAATTTTGCAAAAATGAGTATAAACATATAATCTCTCTGAATCTTAATGTAATAATTTTTAAAAGAGAGTACTCCATTATTTGTTCTCCTAAATTCATAAATTTTTTGTTAAAGTAAAATGTTAAGATAAAAAAAATTCTGACTTTTAGGATATAGACTAAATAATTTGAATCATTTCATTATACACTAACAGATTCCAGGTTTATCACATCAAATATTGTGTTTTAGACAATAACACAATTCTGGATGACCTGGAAAAATAAACAACTACATTCAAAAACAAAACTAAAACTATCCAGCCTACACCCCCTAAAGAATCAGATATAAGAATCATTTGCTACTTCTCTCTTACCCAAATGCTACTCATTATTCAAATCCTGGCATATGCTTCACAAAACCTGACAATTCCTTACATTAGTGCTACATAAAAGATAACAGGAGATAAGCTGGCTCATGCAAATAATAAACCTGGTCTTCCCAACTTAAACATATATGTCTATGTGGTAGGAACCACAGGCTATATTTTTCTAAAAATTGATCTTAAACAAATTGGTCTGAACTGAATTAATAAGGTGCAAAGAAAACTAAAAAACTCAAATAATTCACATTTATTTTAAAAAATCCAACATTAACTCTAAAGCACTAAACAACAACAACAACAAAAAACAAACTAAACTAATACATACTACTTAAGAAATCCTATTTTCAGAGTCAGTGAAATAGGAAACGGAAAGTAAGAACACCACACTCCACTTCACTAGAATAAATGCAACTTAAACTATGATTATGATATTTTGGACACCTACAAAAGCGGCTCTGTAATTAGTAAACTGTAGACTTTTAACAAGATATTTTCATGAAGAAAACAAATTAAGAAATTAGTTGGAACACTCAAAAGATTATCCTCTTTCTTTTCTCCCCACAGTTTACAATCCTTGTTTAGGGAAGTTTTACAACATGTTTACCACTATGAAGAGTAAAGTTATTAAATTCTTCACTAATCATACTTCCTTATCAGTGCAAGTATTTTTTTTTAAAGATTTTATTTATTTATTCATGAGAGACAGAGAGAGAGAGAGAGGCAGAGGGAGAAGCAGGCTCCCAAGGAGCAGGGAGCCCGATGTGGGACTCGATCCCAGGACCCTGGGATCATGACCTGAGCTGAAGGCAGACGCTTAACCTATCTGAGCCACCCAGGCGCCCTCAATGCAAGTATTTATTATAAATTTTAATACACATAGGCATTTTGCAAATATATACCCCAATTAAAAAAAATGGTATGTCCAGCCTCTAGTTAGAGTAAGTTCAGAGTGGCCGGTATACACATATAGCCTACACTGGAATAAGAATGCTTATGATTAAATATTGAAAATTTCCCCAAATGTTATATAAATCTCTGGTGACAACAACAAAAGGAAGAAACCACAAAAACATCAGTATCCTTAAGGAATCATCAGTTTCTTTTTGTTTGTTCCCATTATAAATTTTGCATTTGCACATTGCTGCCTAGATTTTCAAAGGATTCTGCAATGATTAATTTAACAATCTATCCATATTGCTGTAATATAGCCAAGGACTTTTACCTATATATAATTTATAATATCCATACCAAGGACAGATTAGTGGGCAAAATAAAACTTCCAACATCCATGTTACTAATGCAGAAATGGGTGTCACCAAAATACTACAACTTAAAAACAAACTTCTCAAACTTGGATGCTTGGTACCTCCAAAGATATACATAAAGATCCATCATCTTAAGAGTCAATTTGACCTGATTAATTTGGAAGTAAACAAAATGAATTTTTAAAAATTCTAATAATTACAAATATATATACTTTAATTTTTTTTTTAGATTTTATTTATTTATTTATCTGACACAGAGAGAGTACAAGCAGGGAGAATAGCAAAGGGAGATGAAGCAGACTCTCTGCTGACCAGGGAGCCCTATGTGGGGCTTGATTCCGGCACCCAGGATCATGACCTGAGCTGACGGCAGAGGCTTAACTGAGTGAACAACCCAGGTGCCCCTACAAATATATACTGAATCCTTACTAAATGCTAGGCCTTAAGCTAAATGCTTTGCATGAAGTGTTCCCACATGGAATACCCACAACATTCCGAGGTATGCAGTATAACTGGGGCTAGTAAATTTTTTTTAAGGGCCAGATATAAACATTTTAGGCCTCGTGGGCTACATATGGTCTCAGTCTATGTTGTAATAACTCAGCTCTGCTGGATGAGAGGGGTCATAGGCAATACGTAAAGGAACGGACAGGCCTGCATTTCAATAAAACTTTGTTTACAAAAACAGGCAACAGATTTGGATAGATGTGGCCCACAGACCACAGTCTGCCTCCTTCTGCAATTAAAAGTCACATTTTACTAGTGTCAGTATGTAACGTACCCATATCCACACAGCTGACGGGTGATGAAGTAAAAATTTAAACTCAGGTCTCTTTCACTGCAGACTCAAAGCAGCTGTACCACTATGGGTATCTGTCTCTTGACAGCAATTTAAGAAGCTATTTAAGAGTAAAATAAACACAAATATATTCTAGAGTAAAAGGCAAAGTGACATGTTTGTAAAAGATAGAACAACAGAGAAGAAGAAACTTCACATTTGCAATGGATGCAGGCCCTGGGATAAAAACTTGTGCTCTTCAGAATATCAGGATATCTGGTGAAAGCTCTGAGAATTTAGCCTGTGCTTACAAAATGAGCTTTTTAAAAAAAGTCACAAAATTATTTTAAAGTTTTATGATACGTTTTAAGATTCCTTTTCCTATATAATGACACAGGATGAACTACTAAAACCACCCACTTGGAAATATATATATATGTATATAGGTATATGAGATATATATATATATATATGATACTATAATTTATGATATATAGTTACAGTTATAGTATTAAAGTTATTGTTATTAATGCCCAGGTCCTTTGCAAATGTGCAGTGTGATGCCAGGTAGAGAATAATGACACACAGTTGGGCCAAAATCCTGCCCTTCCAGAGCGACACTACCCTAATGAATCAAGTCCCATCTCATCTGGAATAAAATCCAGTCTGTAGAGCTGGCTACAAGGTCCAATGTGACTTGCCTTCAGTCTAATACCATGACTTTCTACCCCCACCCCCCCAAGCCCCGGCTACAGAAGCCTTCTTTCTGTTCCTCAAGCACAATCATGCTCCTCTCAATCATAGGGACTTCACACCTTTGCCTGGAATTCTCTGCCCCAGAGTGGGGCCCCAGCTCAAATGTCAAGTAGACTTCACTAAAGAGGACACTGGAGAGGCCTTCTTTGGACACCAGGCTACTCTACCAACCACAGCATCCTCATTCTCATTTATGTTTTGCTTACCACTTATGTGATACTGTGAGCTTTTTTTCTGGTTTATTGAGTTTTTTGTTGCTATTTTTGTTGTTGTTCCTTTATTTTCTACATAGCAGTTATGTAACACTGTGTGGTTTTTAAAAATTAATTTATAATTTGTCTTTAACGTAATAAATCTATGCTTCTGGAGTAGAGGTGTCCTATTAAAACTGCTGTATCCCTGAGCCTGGCAGAGCGCCTGGCACTTAGGAGCTATAGAGTATAATACATGTAAGATGAAGGAATAAATGAGAGAGGAGAGGAAGCCCATTCTTAGGCGTCAGAACTCACAGCCTGTTTGGGCACATTGCACCACGTGGTCCCTCCTGCTTATTTACTTAACTTTGGAGAACCACCCATAGGAAAGAAGAGAAAAAAGAGTCTAGGCCTCAGAGAAATTATACAATTTATACTATGTTTTAACTCTTTGTAATTAAATTTCTCAAAATTTCAGTTTTGTTTTAATTCATTAACTTTTATGATAGACTTTTAATCATTTCTTACTATTACTTTTGTATCTGTTATCATTTTTAGTTTATTGTAGGACAGCACAGAGAGTATAGATAAATGGGGATCACACAGAAGAAGAAACTATATCTTAAGCAAGGAATGTTATAATGCTGTTCATTTATTTTTTTTAAAAGATTTTTAAAAATCTTTTGAGAGAGAGCGAGAGAGGGCAGGGGGAGAAGCAGAGGGAGAGGGACAAGCAGACTCCGTGCTGAGTGTGGAGCCCAAGGTGGGGCTTGATGCGACAACCCTGAGATCATGACCTGAGCTGAAATCAAGAGTCAGTTGCATAACCCACTGAGCCATCCCGGCATCCTTAATTCTGTTCATTTATGATTAGTTTTGCATTGGCCCCTCAAGTTCCTTAGAACTAAATCTGCTACTTTTACCAAAATTAATTCTTGTTGCTAAAAGTCACTAAATTGAATACTTGTTGAGTATCAGCATGTCATTACAACCACCAGTGGTTTTTCTGGATCAGGGGTCAACGTTACCATACCAAACCATTTATTTCCACCAAGAGGGAATCTGCAACCTGTGCCCTATGTTTTTCTCCTCTATAATCCCTGGTTATGAGCTATCCCACATAACATTACTTTTGCCTAATATGGAAGTAAAATAAGGGCAGGCACTCTGCAGTTAAATCTATTGTGCTTCCTCCACTGAATATTGTTCTTGAGAGAAATTTTATGTAAGAAATACAAATTCTGAATGTTACTCTCTGATTAAATCAGGCATTTAGGAAAGCTCTTTATTTGGGCTACAGCATCTTTTTCCCTTTCAGAAAAGCCCTCCCAACCTACATTTTGAATACCTTTTTCGACATCATGCACTGAAAGTCATTGAATAGGTTTCTGATATTTTCTTTTTCATTGGCATATAGAACTGTCACTGTGAACAGTTCCCACTACATTACTCAATAACCCCCAAACAATAAGCAGTATGAGATAACTGGCAGTCATGATATATTTTGTTAACTCCTGAGGGTGATTTCCTTTCCCCTTGGCTGTTGGCAGTTTGTATGCTGGGGAAACAAAGAAAGCACAGAAAACTACCCTAAGTTTACTAAGGATCTCTAATGGAGCAAATGCTTTATCCATTTAATTATATTTAATTTTCTCATTACATTTATAGTAGGGATTATTATACCCTAATTACAGATGAGGAAACTAAAAGAAGAGATGTTAGTGGTTTTTCCAAAATCATCTGGGCAGATAGGTGGAAGACTGGGACACTGGTCCTTGTCCAACTATCCCCCTTCCAAAACAATGCTCAAAGACAAAACCATAATGTCAGATTTTATTCTCAGACACAGCAAAATATGCCAATGATTACAACCCACAGGTTTCCCTGTCTCCCAAATTATTCTGTAATTTTGCTTCCTAGGTTTTTTGTTTTGTTTTTATTTTTTGCTTTCTCTTGTCATTTTGCTTGTTATTGATTACCGGTAAAGTTAATAACATTTTAGGTCTATTACAGGAAGTTCATGGAGTTTACCACAATGTGCCACTTCACTAGCCATTTCAACTTGTCTTTTCTAGAGCCCTCTTGCTCACTAATGCTTTCTTCTAACTTACTAATTATCGCCACGATGTATTCCATTGTTGATATTGTTGGTTGTTAATGGTCAAACCTACTTTAGAAATAATTATGAGAGTAGTTTAATACAGATGTCAGAAATCTAAACAAAAATTTCTCACAACAGAGCCTCAAATAGCTCAAATTTGGCACTCCGACTTGTCACTAGCATAAAAATGTGATTCAAATTCATTCATAGCCAGTTGCATGAGGGACAAATGAGGCAAAAAGAGGAAAAAAAAACCAGGATGTACAAAATAAATAAAGATATAAATGTTAACAGAGGATGAAAAAGGCATATAGGCAAATGGAAAGGTCAAGAAAATATGGCCTTACACAGAACTTAGTATTGCTCTGAAGTGGAAATTCTTATAATAATTTTCTGGGGTTTTCTTCCAACTATCATGATATCCCATGTTACATATCTACCCCACTGGCTCAAAATTCGCCTTCTCTATCACTAGGGCAATAGCACTATTTAAGCCAGCAAAAGCTAGTCTGAACATGATGTTTCCACATCTCTGCATCACCATCCAGGGATACAATTCTTTGACCTTTGTTTGATACAGCAAGTTAATCAAATAGTAATTTGAAAGATGCTTTGCTTTATAGATACTTGTTAGTCTTTGGCAATGGTTTATTTTATGAAAAGTGGGTCTCTTTTAAAGATGAAATAGAGGAATATCTAGTTGAAGACAAATACATTTTTATGAGTAAAATATTTGTCGTGTTTATAAGATAAAAGGCCTACATTCGTTTCTCCTAATTCATAACACTTCATAAGGAAAGGCTTCTTTGAAGGTTTATGATCTTATTAAAACAAGAAAGAAAAAGCGATTTTGATAAATTAGAGGTGTAATATACATTTCTAATGTGGCTTTTAAGCGACAAAAGCTTGAAAGTGGCCCAGCCACCTCTGAAAGTCTATTCTCACAATGGCTGGCTGAAGCAAAAATACAAGAGCTCTCTGAACCTCCAAGGCTTGTTGATAACACCTGTGATTGCAGGTGGCTCCACTTGAAAAGAAACGTACCACTTTCCTCTCCAGTGGTGACCACTGTGTTCCACAGTGGGTCAGAGGTGACCAGGGTGCTTTCAAGTTCAGTTTTATATTCTGAGGAACTGGACTCTGAGTACAGACAAGTTTCCAGTTTAGCCTTTTGAAAACATAAACGTGGTCTACTGTTCCTCTTTTAACATATTCCATTCATTCACTAAGTATAGCAGGAGATTTCATCTAGTGACCTTATGGAATTCAATTCAAATTAAATGATTGGTTTTAAGATTTTGACTAGATATACACTGAAGTGTTTTTTTTTTTTTTAAAGTAATCTTTACAATATTCTCCATGGAGATTAAATGAGGTTAAAAAACAAAACACTGTCACTAAAGAGTGATTTTTCCCATTACCTTGCTTACAAATTATTCAGAAATCTAGAAGAGAGAACAGCACCAATTCTTAATACACAATTAACATTTTGACACAATTACAGTTTTGAAGTATAAAATGAGTAGTAAACAACAAAGATATAATGCATTCCTACATGGGGCAATGGCTAAGACATTCTGACTAAAATGTAATATGATATAGTCAGAACTCATCGGGTATATGACATTTAGTTCAGAATTCCACATTTAAGAGGGACATATACAGATTTACATTTGCTAAATAAGTAAGAATTCAAAACCCTGTAATGCAACAGGAAAAACAACTGGGGGTGGGGAGATGGAAATCCATGCATTGGAAATAGAAAGAGCCCCACAGTATAATATTCAAAGACACACTAAGTAGAAAAGTGACTGGATCTGTTTCATGAACTTCCATGGGTTACAAACCGGTAGCCAGATTTTTAACCCAATATAACAAAACATTTTCTAATTGAGAGACCTGTCCAAATATGGACTGGGCTACCTCATGAGATAAGTTTCACACTATTGAAGACATGTAAGGGCAAACAGAATCAGGGCTACTGAACAAAGGACTAAAGATTAAACTATGATGCAGAGGCTTCTTCAAAATCTTGTGTCTATGAATTTTCTGCTATGAGAATTCTCTACAATGAGACAGCTCCCAGACTGATAAAGAGAGCCTCTCAGAGTAAAACAAATACAAGTATATAATGAATAACATTAGCTAGCAGCAGAAATAAATGTAACTAAGACATAGTTTTTAAATCTCCCCCTTTTTTTGATGGGGAGTTAGGGAATACCCAAATATAATCCAGGTGACAAGTGTGAACTGTCAAAACCAGGATGTAGTGAAACATGTGAGAAAAATCTCAAGAAAATTAATGTATTGAGGAAAGAGCAATGATCTGCATTATTCCTCGTAAAAGCAAACACTGTTACTAATCTTACTATTACTAATGTGCATTAGTCACTACTAATCCAGCAGTGGTGGGAACAAAGGAAAACTAGTTACACAGAACTTAGTATTGCTCAAACTTTCCAGTTATATAGAAGTAGTAGCACTTGATAGACAAGGATGGTTCACAAGAAATATACTTTACTGAGATTACCTACCCTTTAAGACCATGTAACTATTATACTGTTAATTCCATGCTCATTTAAAAATCCTTAAAATCACTTATTTGGATTCAAAAACTCTTTGGAACAAAACAAACGTAACTTGCTTATTGGACACAAGGGTTCCAATAACTTTTTAAGGCATATACTCTCATCTACTATTATTAGATCAGCAATTTTTTTATACCTTTCTCTTACGAGTTCAGTGTGTTTCCTCTATAGCTCATTCTAATCTAGGGGGGAAAATCTGAACTTTAAAGTTGACGATCAGCTTTGATCCACAATGATTTTAATTGGCATTGATGTTCTAAGACTGCATGCACAGCAGATATCCTGATTTCACTAAGTTTAACCACAAGTTACTTTTTAAAAATCTATTTGAAAAGTTATTACCTATGTCAATGTTTTTGAAAATGAAGACTACTATCAAGTCCCTATGAGAGGTAATAGTTAAAAAAGTATTAACATTTTCATATATTTTCTCCCAGCTACTTTGTTCCTTTTGCAAAGAGGCTTTTATTTTTTTTCAAGTTTTATTTAAATTCCAGGTAGTTAACATATAAGGCTTTTAAATTTTCTAATTAAACTTTTGATTTTGAGATCTAGATTATCATACAGTTATAAGAGATAATACAGAGAGGTCCTGCGTAAACTTTACCTGGTTTCCCCAAATGGTAACATTTGGAAAGCTATGGTAAAATATCACAGCCAAGGTAGAGTCAAGATACAGAACAATTACATCACTAGAAGTGGCACTCTGATGCCCTTTTATGGTCACACCATTTTCCTCCTGCCTTCCCATGACTATCCTTGAACCCCGGCAAGCACTAATTTATTCTCCATTTCTTTATTTTGTCACTACAAGAATGACATATAAATGGAATCAAATGGCATGTATGTGCCCTTTGGGGAGAGTTTCTTCTCCACTTAGCATAATCCTCTGGAAATTAATCCAAATTGCTGTATATACCATGCAGTGTTCCTTTTTATTGTTAAATAGTATTCCATGGCATGGATATACAACAATTTGTTTAACCATTCATCCACTGAAGCATACCTGGGTTGTTTCTGAGTACTGGGCATTATGAAAAAGCTGCTAGGAACACTGATGTAGATGTATTTGTGTGGGGGAAAAAAAAAAAAAACTTTTAATTTCTTTGGGATAAATATCCCAAAGTACCATTGTTGGGTTGTATGGTAGTTGCATATTTAGTTTTACAACTACCGCACTGTTTCACAGAGTGATTGTAATATGTCACATTCCACCCCAAGAATGACCATCTCCCAGCATGCTCACCAGCATTGGTGTCATCACTGTTTTTGCCTTAGCCATTTGGATCGGTATGTGGTGATATCTCATTGTAGTTTTAGTGGCTAATGATATTGAATGCATTCTCATCTGTTTACTAATATATATATATATACCATTCATGTCCTCTATTTTCCGGTTTTTGTTTGTTTTACTGTGGAATTTTGAGACATCTTTATACATTCTAGATTTGAGCTCTTTGTTGGGCATATGGTTTGCAAACATTTTCTGCCACTCTGTAGCTTTTCTTTTCATCATCTTAACCAGGCCTTTATATTATAGTTTTGATGACAATTTATCAATTTTTCCTTGTATCGATTATGCTTGTGGTATCAAGTTTAAGACCTCTTTGACTACTCCTACATTCTGAAGATTTTTCTCTTGTTTTTTTGTTTGTTTCCCTAAATATTGTCCAGTTTTACATTTTACATGTTAGTTCATGATCTGTTTTGAATTAACTTTTATATAAAGTGTAAAATTTAGGTAGAAGCTAAGTTTTTGCCCATTGATGTCCAATTGCTCCAGCACCATTTGTTGAAAAGTCTATCCTTACCCCACTGAAGTGCTTCTGTAATTTTGTCAAAGATTAGATGGACATATTGGGGCGCCTGGGTGGCTCAGTTGGTTAGGCGACTGCCTTCGGCTCAGGTCATGATCCTGGAGTCCCGGGATCGGGTCCCGCATCGGGCTCCCTGCTCGGCGGGGAGTCTGCTTCTCCCTCTGACCCTCCTCCCTCTCATGCTCTCTGTCTCTCATTCTCTCTCTCTCAAATAAATAAATAAAATCTTTAAAAAAAAAAAAAAAGATTAGATGGACATATTAGTACAGGTCAATTTCTGGGTTCTCTGTTCTGTTCCTTCAATCTGTGTCTATCCCTCCAATGATACCACACAGTCTTGATTACTGTAACTACATCACAAGTCTTAAAATTGGGAAGACTGATTCCTCCCACTTCATTACTCTTTCACAGATTGTTTTAGAATAGCTAAAACCTTTTAGCTTTTTATATAATTTTAGAATGATCTTCTGCCTTTTTATATAATTTTAGAATGATCTTCTTTATATTTATATCTATAAAAAATCTTGAGATTTTGATAGGAATTGTCTTAAACTGTTTTTTATTTGGGAAGAAATGACATCTTTGCTATGTTGAATCTTCTAATCTATGATCACAGTATGCACTTCCATTTTCCATCTTTTTATTCCATTCACTGGTGTTTTATAGTTTTCAGCATATAGTCCTGTATATATTTTATTAGATTTGTACCTAAATATTTCTCTTATGAGAGAAAAGAGATGGAAAACAGGAGGGAGAAAGAAAGAGAAGGAAAGATAAAGGAAGGGGGGTAGGAAAGAAGGGAGAGCAATTATAAATGGCATCATATATTTAAATTTTAATTATCATATATTCATTGCTAGTGTATAGAAGCAACTGATTTTTGTATACTTTTCTTGCATCTCACAACCTTGCTAAACTTCTCAGATTTTGGAGGATTTTTGTTTGTTTGTATTCCTTGAGATTTTCTACATATCATCTGTAAATAGGTACAATTTTATTTCTTCTATTCTAATCCATCTTCTCTTCCATTCCTTTCCCTTCCCTTTCCTCTCTTTTTTTCAATGGTTAGGTCTTCCAACACTATGTTACATAAGAATGGTGAGAGCAGACTCAGTGACCATGCTAGAGCATTTTAAAATGTATTGACAAATTGTTTTCCAAAAGGATTGTAGAAAAGTATATACCATGAAAAGTAGTGCACAGAAGTTATCCCTACTCCTAGAGAGAGGGTGGACTAGTTCATTTCAGAAAATCCCTACAACTCCATAGTCCATGAATTCAAGTGATACCATGAGGATCATTTATCATATTAATTTTTTTTTAAAGATTTTATTTATTTATTTGAGAGAGAAAGAATGAGAGAGAGCACATGAGAGGGGGGAGGGTCAGAGGGAGAAGCAGACTCCCCGCCGAGCAGGGAGCCCGATGCGGGACTCGATCCAGGGACTCCAGGATCATGACCTGAGCCGAAGGCAGTCGCTTAACCAACTGAGCCACCCAGGCGCCCTATCATATTAATTTTTAAACATGACTATATTTGTCTAGGTTCTCTAGAGAAACAGAATCAATAGGATATATGTGGACATATATGAGGATAATTATTATAGGAATTGGCTCATGCAGTTGTGGAGGCAGAGAAGTCCCACAATCCGCCTTCCGCCAGCTGGAGAACTAGGAAAGCCAATGATATAATTCAGTTCCAGGGGAGATGATGGTGTAAATCCCAGTCCCAAGCTGAAGGTCTGAGAACTATGGGGCTACTGCTATGATTCCCAGAGTCCAAAGGCCCAAGAACCTGGAACTCCAATGTCCAAGGGGAGGAAAAGATAGATGTCCTAACTCAAGGAGAGAAAGAATTTGCCCTCTCTTCACCTTTTAGTTCCAGTCAGGTGCTAAAAGTATTGGATGATACCTGGCCCACACTGGTGGGCAGGCCTCTTTACTCAGTTTACTGAATTAAATGTTAATCTCTTCCAGAAACACCCTCATAGACACACCCCAAAATAATGTTTACCAGATATCTGGACATCCCTTAGCTGAGTTAAGTTGATACAAAAATTTAACCATCAAAATGACAGAGAATCATAAACTTGGACTATCAGTGAGAAGTTTCTTTTGCCTTTGCATTCTCAGCACCCGTTTGTCCCACTCTGGTTCACTTTGACATTATTGCCTCACTTCTTTCCCATAACTCAGAAATTTCATTGGTGACATCTCCTACTGAATTTTCCTTTGTATAAACAGTTTAGGGATGAGTTTATGCCAAGCTACACTTTATAACTATAGGATAAGTCCTTGAGAAAGTAAAATTACTTACTTACATGCCTACTGGAAAAGTTGACTAGAGCCAGAGATATTTGTGTTCCACTATTGATTTTTACCTTTTAGTAAATCTACTCATCAGGCACTTTCTGGGTCTGAAAAACTACTACATACCCAGAAACACCTGACCTAATATATCCTTGAAAATGTTTGGACTTGTATATGAGACACTTTTCAAACACTGATTCTTCGTATCAAAATAAAAAAATAGGTAGAAAATTATTATAATTTTGCCACATATTTAAAGGAAAAGAAATTTTTAATTCACTTATTTTTCAAAAGAAATCTTCTAAGTTATAAAGTCATTAACAGTGCTGATATTGACACACTGGTCTCTGCCACACAAAAAGCATCATAAATAAGCATTCTATATAGATATTCAGCATTATGGTTGAACTATAACTGTGATGTGCATTCTATAGAAAATATATCCTTCCCATTATCAACACCTATATTAACTTGACTCAAATTTACCTTGCAAATAGATGTGTACATACATATATATGAAGAAAATCTATAATTTTTCCACTTAAACTTAGAATGAACATAGTGGTTTTATGGTCTTCTGCTATTTGACCATGTTGAAGTCAGAATAAAGAGAAATGAGAATAATACATCTGACATATATTAAATGTACAATTACAGGCTATTATGCTAATTAAATAAAATTGACAATTCTTCTGTATTTAAGTGCATATTTCTGTATTTTTATATTTAAAATTTTTATATTTACATTGTTTATAAATAAAAATAATTATGGCAGTTAATTATATGCCATGATAGATATGATAGATAATGAGGTGGTAGTTTGGAACTTACAAATTATTTAACACTTAACATATATTTCATGGGAGGTGGGTAAGATAAGTACTTGACAAAAATCATGACTGTGGAATGGAGAAAATCTGTACAGCAAATAATTATATACATAATTGTTTGAAAATTATCCTCTAGGTCAGAGACATTCACATTTAAAAATTCTTTGGGGACTTAATTAAAATAGAGAGTTATCACTTCTCAAAAATATGATCAAGAGATTTAATTTTAGCTTTGCATGTTTATTTTGACATTTTTAAATGCATCTTAATGTGAGGAAGCAAAGCATCATTTTACATTTAAAATAGTTTTTCTATTTACTTTTTAGTAGTAGGTCTTTTTAGTAGGTCTCTTAGAGTAAAACCTTTCCATCATAAGTAAAACAATAAAGTATGAAAATGTCATGACCATCAAGATATACACAAACTTATAAACTATCTCTATACTTAGGAAGAAGTGGACTTTATAAATGAGTTGATACATTAAAAAATATCTCATGACTTCCTATTTTTAAAAAAAGTATTCATAAAAAAAGTATTGCTTTCATGAATTACTCAGAGCACACATGAAATTAAAGCTGAATGATATAAAGCATATCAATTAAAAAATCTGTACTATGTGGCAGCACGGGAAGATGGAAATATTTTTGAAATAGAAATACTTTTTAATATCAAAAGTCAAACAATATTTTGCATTAAAATATCTCAAGAAATGTATAGAGTACTACTTTCTCAGGATCCATACTTTTATTTACGTATAATTCTGATAGTTATTAAGAGTTTGCATCAGAGAACAAACATATGATGTGGATAAAAAGTGAAAAGGTAGGTCACTGGGGACACCTGACTGGCTCAGTCAGTCGAGCACGCAACTCCTGATCTCAGGGTTGTGAGTTTGAGCCCCACATTGGGCACGGTGCCACTTAGCAAACAAACAAACAAACAAACAAACAAACGGCAGGCCACTGAAGTGATATGTTGTTCAGTAGGAAAGACTAACATGGGGAATTTTCAATGTTATACATTATTAGGCCTATAAATGCAGTACTTAAGAAGGGGAAGTCCAGATTAAACCTGTTGGAATGAAGAGAGAAGGGAAGCATTTAAGGGGGCAGGGACTGAAATGTAATGGGAAGGCTTTTGTGAAAATTTCCTACCAGGGGAGATAGATACTTGGTCTTGAAATATAAGATATTCCAAAAAGAACAGTAAAGGAGGGAGAACATTTCAAAGGAGAAGGAATGGCATGGGTAAAGATACAGAGTCTCGGTATGTAAAAGGAACTCCACAATGTAGAATTTAGAGAGGCAGAAAGAGATCAGATATTAATTAGAGCTCCCAGTTTGCCGAAAACCTAGAATTCATCCTTTGTCACAATTACCTTAAAAATGTGATCCTTCCCGCTCTAGGGCTTCAGTGAGATACCTCAGCACCCAGTGGATAGAAATCAAGGGGCTAAGGGAGTAGACAGTTGAGGAAACCCCCAACCTTGATGCCTCAAGACACAGGTAGGAATAACCCATTGCAACTGTTGTCTGTTGTTCTTAAGGTTTGTGTGCTTCTTCCCAGAGACTGGCTAAGGGCATACATACAATATGGGAGAAGAAATGCAGCCACATCCCTGCAACAATATGGGAGAAGAAATGCAAGTGCTACAAGTGTCTTTTAAAAATCATGCCATCTGTTTCAATATGTGTGTTTTCTTAGAATTTAGAATTAGGTCCTTTTATACACCAAAAAGTTGTAATTAAATGTATCCAGGGACCCGTAGTTTCTGTCCTGGGTGAAAACAATACAAGGAGTTAGGATTCTGTTGACACACCCCATGTACTATCCCAAACACATGTGCTCATGCACACACACATTTGTATACATTCTCACACAATGCACACACTCACATACACTAGGCTTTTCTTGATATAGCTGCAAACTGGACAACACCCTTGTGTTGTCTACTACTACCTGCAATTCTAACCACCTAGTGAATGACGGCATTTTTTGTGCTCAGGACTATTCAAGCATTCTAAAGAATCCCACCTTTGGTCAGTGGGACTAGAAACAGTAAGGATAATACGAGAAATACTTGGGATCATATTTGATATGGATTAACCAACACATGAAACCCTGTTTTCTATGTCTTTGGGTCCCATATTTCTATCTCATATGATCAAGCAAGTATCAGGCTGTGACATCATCTATAAGGAGGAGGCAGCCTCAAGTGTGAGAGACTCTACGACAGACATTAGCTCTCCATTTCCACCAGAGCTGTTCGCGTTCATCTGTTTAGAAACAACTGCCATGGGCTATAACTCACCACCGGATAATTTAGCTTTGTGAGTCACGCACCAAATCTGCAGTTGAGAAAGATCACTCCAATAATACTATGAAGAATATGCTTAGTGATGAACTGAGTATATTCAAATGTCTCTCAAGCTTACTTAACTTATCATTAATTATATCCCCTGCTGTGACTTATTACTTAACAGATCTGACCTGAAAAACTGTGACACTTTTTGTTGGTATTATTAACTTTCTGGAAAAATTAACTCTGAAAATTTAAGGTAAATGGAGAAAGCAAAATTGTCATTCACAAATTTATGGAGGGAGTCCTAGGAGACTGCCCTCCTCCCAACTTTAAAACAGTTCTCAGTGAGACTTTTTAAAAGATTTTATTTATTTATTTGAGAAAGAGAAAGAGAGAGAGAAAGGGAGAGAGAGAGTGTGTGTGTGTGAGGAAGAGGGAGAGAGAATCTGAAGCAGACTCCGCACTAAGCACAGAGCCCAACGTGGGGCTCAATCCCACAACCATGATATCAGGACCTCTCAGTGGTATTTAAGAGAAGGCTCCCAGTCCTAGCAGAACTAGCCCTTGTCAAGTCCAACTTTCTGCTTAGCCCACACCCAGGTGGGTACTCAGAATTACTCAGGAATGCCACCATATATTCCTTTTTTTAAAAATTTTTGTTTTTTTATTATTATGTTCAATTAGCCAGCATATCATTAGTTTTTGATGGTAGTGTTCAACGATTCATTAGATGTGTATAATGCCCAGTGCTCATCACCACACGTGCCCTCCTTAATACCCATCACCTGGTCACCCCATCCCCCCACCCCATTCCCTTCTGTAGCCTTCAGTTTGGTTCCCGGAGTCCAGAGTCTCTCATGGTTTGTCTCCCTCTCTGATTTCTTCCCACTCGGTTTTCCCTCTCTTCCCCTGTGGCCCTCCACACTATTCCTTATGTTCTACATATGAGTGAAACTATATGATAATTGTCCTTCTCTGCTTGACTTATTTCACTTAGCTTATATTCTTAATGAAACACCTCCCCCATTCTCTCAGATGGCAATTTTACACCTCTTCTTGCCTGGAATTTCCAAGACCTCTCCCTTAAGGGACTGTCCTGCTTTTTATTTAACTGGAAAAATAGAAGCAATTAGAAAACATAATCAACCCCCAACCGAATCTACCTCCCTTGCTGCTTAAAGACCATAGACTCTGCCTCCTAGTATATCAGATGAATTGTCCCTGCACTTTTCCAAGAGCAACCCTCCATTAGTACACCAAATCCCATCTTTTCTTCCCTTCTGAAGGGGTCTGCACCTCTAGTTACCATTCTCTATTGACTTAGCAATTTCCCCTTCTCTATAAGTTCAATCCCATAGGCTGAAATATCTCTTAAAAGAAGTTTTCTAACATTAACCTTCCCTTTTACCTCCCCTTTAAAGAATATCTCCTCATAAAATTTATCTACACTTGTTGCCTTTACTTTCTCACTTACCATTCTCTTCTTAACTCATCTGAAATCAGAGCTTTATTTTATTTTAATTCCAGTGTAGTTATTAACACACAGTGTAATATTAGTCTCAGGTGTATAATTTAGTGGCTCAACATTTCCATACAAGAAACTGTGGTCATCACAAGTGCTCTCCTCAATTCCCATCACCTATTTAACCCATTCCCCACCCACCTCCCCTCTGGTAACCCTCTGTTTGTTCTCTATACTTAAGAGTCTGTTTCTTGGTTTATCTCATTTTAAAAATTTGTTCATTTGTTTTGTTTCTTAAATTCCACATATGAGTGAAATCACATGGTATTTGTCTTTCTGACTTATTTTGCTTAGCATAATATACTCTAGATCCACCCAAGACAAGAGTTCATTCTTTTTTTATGGCTGAATAATATTCCATCATACCTATACTGCATCTTCCTTATCCATTCCTCTACTGGTGGACACTTGGGCTGCTTCCATAATTTGACTATTGTAAATAAAGCTGCAATAAACATAAGGGTACATATATCCCTTTGAATTAGTGTTTTCATATTCTTTGGGTAAACACCCAGTAGTGTGACTGATTCAGAATTTTAGCCTGACCACTCCACCAAAAACCCTTTTTAGTACAAATAAATGACCAACAGTCCAACTCAGCGGTCCTGGGCCCTGCAGATGCAACTGGCATTGCTGGAAACTCCCTCCTATTTCACCTGCAGCCCTTCCCTGTGTTCCTAGCTGCCTTCTGGTTTGTCTTCCTAACCTCTGCATGTGAGAGTAACTCAGAGCTCAGGGTCGGATCATATTTCTCCTTGCCCTCACTCTTTAAGTGCTTCTGATATAATCTCACAACTTGAAATAACTTTTTTTTTTAAGATTTATTTACTTGAGAGAGAGAATGGGGGGAGGGGCAGAGGGAGAGAATTTTCAAGCAGACTTCCTGCTAAGCATGGAGGCCAACTTGGGGCTCGATCTCATAATCCATGAGATCATGACCTGAGCTGAAACCAAGAGCCCAATGCTCAACCAACTGAGCCACCGGGGTGCCCCTTGAAATAACTTCTATTAACAGATAACTTCTGATTTTAAATTGCCAGCTCACTGATTCCACACCTGCCCCACACCCCTCTTCCTCCTACTTTATCCTATAGTAGGCAGAATTATCTTTTCAATGTTGTCACACCATTCCCATGATCCAAACCTTTTAACAGCTTCCCATCAAACAGAGAATAAGTTGAATAAAATAGAAGAAAATCCAAACTCCTTATAAGAGCCTACAAGGCTTTCCATGATCTGACAACTGCCAAACTCTCTGGATTTTCCTAAAATTCTCTCTTGTTTACCATTCTACATCCCTCTTGCCTTCTCTTGAATGCACCAAGCCTAGTCATTCCCCACATGGGGACTTCACAGTTGCTTTTCTCCTCACAGTCTATACTGGATTTTATATTGCACACTTACATCTGGGTCTCTGGTTAAATATCACCTCTTCAGAAATGCTTACCTTGACTACACTAAAAGATAGCTGCCATGCAACATACTGTTGAACTAGCTGGCTTTGGTTTTCTTCATGGTACCTGCCACTCTCTGGAAAATGGCTTTGTGTTGTCTGCCTTCCCCACTGACAGGGCTCTGAGGATTGGTGTCTTACTGGTTTTTTAATGCTTCATTCCCAGTGTTTAGGAATGTTGGGTAAATAGTAAGTACTCAATATATTTTTTTGTTAAATAAACAAGTTAGTTAAATCAGCACTTGTATATGCCAAAAATATTTTTGATAAGTGATTCTCAGCAACAGATTACTTAATCATCAGTATCTGTCCATAAAGCCTCTGACCCCCTAACACTTATTTACTCATTTTAAAAAGCTGACCCTGAGAAGTTCACTTTATGTACATATGTAATACACACACACACACACACACACACACACACACTTGTTCTCTAAAGACATTTTACAGACATTTCCAATATAGAAAAGGTATTTCATATATTTTTAAAACAAAACTTCCTTTCCTTTAAAACAAATCCACTTGCACAGCCTAGAAATGTATATTCTTGCCCTATTCTCTAGCAGTTTTAGGTGTGTGGAGATTATGAACTGTAGTTAACTAAAAGAAACCAAAATGTTAATTTATGACTAATCTGTATAAACATTTGGATTTTAAAGATTTTATTTATTTTTATTTGAGAGAGAAAGAATGAGAGAGAGCGAGTACATGAGAGGGGGGAGGGTCAGAGGGAGAAGCAGACTCCCTGCCGAGTAGGGAGCCCGATGCGGGACTCCATCCAGGGACTCCAGGATCATGACCTGAGCCGAAGGCAGTCGCTTAACCAACTGAGCCACCCAGGCACCCTAAACATTTGGATTTTAGATGTGTCTATACATACACACACACACACACACACACACACACGTATATAAATCATGAGAAAACATGGAAAACAACTTAGTGCATATTCATATAAGCAATATCTATATGCCTAGTGTAATATCTATCTACCTGATGCAATATTCATACGCTATATTTAAATGACAAGCAATTTATAAAAACATACAAGAATCACCTTTATACGTTCTGCAGGATGTTAATGCATCCTGCATAAAGAGTGGATAAAAGGACCAAAGCTCCCTCAGGTTTGTTCCCACCATCTCTAAATTACTTAGGTTTATGCTCAAATGGCCTCAAAGGTTCACATTTCTTAAGGCAAATTTGTAGCCACAGCCATTTTTTTTCTACATGCTAAAATAATCAGCACAGCAGGAAAACAAACCAAATGGAAGACAAAAAGGAGGACCAAAGAGAAGACCACAGCTAATCTGACACACACCCAAATTCTCCCTTGCCTTAGAACCTTGCCCTCCCTTGTATTATTACTTAAAAAAAAAAAATAAGTGGAGGGAGAGAAAGGAGAGAGGAAAGAAGACTAGGAGGGGAGGGCAGGAAAGCAAAGAAAGAAGGAAGAAAGGAACAAAGATTCATGAGGAAAAAACAATGCTTCATTCCTGACTTGATGGGAAAAACTCTTAAGTCTTTATCAATTCAGAGATTACTAATTTAGACACAAAGGATAGCTTCTCCTCAAGAGTATTTGGCTCTGAATGAAGTTCTTATTTTTGCATTGGCTATGATATTTTAATATTGTACACTTTAATTTCTTTTAGCAATTGGAGCCTATATATTAAGACTTTTAAAAAAGAACACAGAAATAATTTCCCTTCAGCTCGTTCCAGAAATTGACAAGCATGAATAAAAAACCAAAATCCTTAATTTTTTATTTTTGGGTATCTTCTTTTAAATGTCGTAAAGCTGAAATTGCCAAATGTACAGCTGAGACCTATATGAGAGTGAGAGAGAGGGAGAAAGAACACAGAAAAGAAGTGGGAGAAGAAAGGCAGCCAGACAAACTTTTCATGGGCTGGTGGGGGAAGACTGATACATAGTATTTTCTTTAAATAAGTGTAAATCCTAAAGCAGGTTGTGCTATTATTCTCTGCTTGAGCAAATAGTAGTAAAGTTTCATTTCTCTAAAATTCACATTATAAATAAAGAGTACTATATATTGATGGGGGTTTGGGAGTGGTGAAGAAGAGACAGAAATGAAAAGAGCTCAGTGAAGTAAACAATTAAAGATGATGACAAGCACCCCTCAGGAAGGAGCAGCCCATAGCAGAACTTGAATGCCAAAACCAGTCTATCCTAATTCCCTCCCCTAATGGACTCCATGTTACTTCACTGGTTAAAGGACAGTGAAAATTTTTATTTTATATCATGGATGCAAATTTCAAACAGGATATTCTTTACAGAAATGTAAAGCCAACATAAACAATGTTTATAATACGGAATTTTCACATGCACACTGATACCATGGGATATCTCCTAAATATGAGATCAAAGGAAAAATAGGTAAGTGATAACTATTTTAAAATACAGAATGAGAATATAATCACAAATTTTAACCACAGATTATCATAAATAAAAGAAGGATGAAAAGAAGAAGCCACGAACAAGCATTCCAAGGGAATTTACACTGGTGAAGTTAAGAAGGGGCTTTTACTCCATGGATTGGAAGATAAACAGGAGATGGCCACACAAGGGAAATACTGCAGGCAGAGGGAGAAGCAAGCACACAGGCCCCAGTGCAGGAAAAGCACCAGACTGGTAAGAGATTAATAAGTGAGAGAAAGAATATGTTAAGATGAGATCAGATCCAGGGCCTTCAAAAACCTCTTAAGCCATGCTAAGATTTTTTTTTTTTTTAAATCTTTTCAAAGTGCATTGAAGTACTTTGAGGTCAAAGAAATTTGAGAAATGAAGTATTATTGCATAGCACTTACTTGGGGGTTCAAAATGCACATTAGCTAATTAAACATTCCAAGAATTTCAACTATAAAGAAATGTGTTGAACTTGATTCAATTCAGGGTTTTCCAAATTTATTTGAGCATTGAACACTCTTCATGTGACACACATTGATATCCTGCTGAACTTTCCTCCTTGGTGGATCATTTCCCAAAGTAGTTATATTGGAACAAAGAGCAGTGACAAAACCTAGATGCTATTGTTACCTCATGAATTAACTGAAACGCCATTTGCTATATCTGGGAATAAAAGGAGCTAAAATATTCAAAAAATTATTACTTCGTAGAGATAATGGGTTTCATTGTTACTCAGCTGGACAAATACTTGACAGTCTACTCTGGCGGGTTCTGAGGGATCGTGCCTAACAACAGAGTTCTAAGATGTGTAAGACCTCTGTTTTAATTTGGGAGCCTTCGAAAGCATCAATGCATTCATTCATTTATTTATCCATCCGTCAAATTTGTGTCTAAATGAGTCAAGCACTGTTCTAGCCTTGAGGGCTAATGAGAGAAACAAGACAAACATTGTCTTTGCCTTGTTGAAGCTTACATTCATGCTTGGTGTAGAGGAGAAAAGCTAAATAATAATAATAATGCAATCCAGTAACTGATATAATAAAACACATATTCACAGATAAGAGAGCAAAGAGTGAAGGCATATAATCAAATAAGAGCATTTAACTCAGGGTGGGGGGTAGGAAAGACAATCTTGATTTGAAAAATAATTTGGACATGATATAAAGAGGAATTGTATTGCTAAATCGATATATGTTCATAGTTTGCATGATATGTAAATCTGAGCTCAACAACTTAGTCTGGATGTGGAACAAGCCATGGAAGCTTTAAGAAATGAAACTAATTCTTATTATATTCCAGGAACTATGCTAAGAATTGTGTCTGTTTTTAATATTTAAAATCTTCCAAAAGCTCTCTGAGGTAGGTTCCTTTTTAATCACCACTTTAGAGATGGATGTGGACACTAGAATATTTAAAATTATGTATGTGGTTTGCATTTTATTTCTTTTGAGCAGTATTATTCTATCTGTGCCTCTGCAGGACTGTTGGGTTTCTATTTTGCCTTCTTATTTAAGGTACACCTCCCCTATGATTTCCCACGTTTCCCACTGCCCCTGCCAGCCAGCAGCCTGGCAGCAGGGACAGTACTCTCCCTGCTTCTCTCACCACCCCATGGCCTGAAAGTGTTTGCTATATTTACCCACTTCATTTGATCACTAAGCTCCCCGAATTCTCTTCTTGTACAGATGTCAGATACCTTAATTCTGGAAAGGGATGGGAAAAGATAGAGAGATAGACTATTTCTGATAGCCTTTCAACTGTAACCACATGAGCTGGTAGATGAGCTCAGGAAAGAAGCAAGAAGGACAAACTGTAGGTCAAGCAAAGTCCGTGCTAGCTTATTCTAAGGCAACTCTTAATAATAACACTTTGTCAGAAAGAAAAACATCAGGGGTAAATGCCATTCCAAACTGGGCACTGAACAGCAAGCATAAAGGTATGATCTCCCTACTTATAGCCATTGCCACATCAATGGCCACTCAAAACAGAAAGACCAGAGGACTGTAAGAATGAAGTAGGCCCTTCCTGCCTGAATTAGCCTAGATACTATTACCAAAAACAGCCCAGCCATTACAGTAAAAAAACCCCATTATTGGGAAAGAGTAAATAATCTGATGGACAATAAACGTGATGAGACTAAAAATCAGAACACAGCACCATGAAATATTGTCAGAAATACAAAAGATGGCCCCTGATTTAAAAGTTAATTCAATACTGTTTAATACAATGCCTTTTGCACCAGAGAATCTGAAAACAATAGTAAGTAGAGAGATGTTTTGCTTATCCCACATCGGAAGGGAACAAAGCAGTCCACGCAAATAAAGTTTTCACAGTAATCCCCATCAAAAAAATTGCTGACAGATAACTTTAACTTAATCCTTAAAACATTTAAAATTTTAACCTTTTTAAAAAAGATTTTACTTATTTATTTGACAGAGAGAGACACAGCGAGAGAGGAACACAAGCAGGGGGAGTGGGAGAGGGAGAAGCAGACTTCCCATGGAGCAGGAAGCCCGATGCGGGGCTCGATCCCAGGACCCTGAGATCATGACCTCAGCCAAAGGCAGATGCTTAACGACTGAGCCACGCAGGCACCCCAAACTTTTAACCTTTTTAAAAGAAATACTTCGAAGTTACATTTTACTTTCTCCTGCCATCTTAAAAGAAAATTTTCAAACACGACGAAGTTTTTTTTTAATGACTCACGTTCATTATGATTATTCTACACGGCAGTTTGATTAATGATGCTCAGGAGACGACTGGGGCCTGGGACTGTTTGCTGCTACACCCAAGTGGCCTTATATTGCTGAGTTTTCCACTCTGGTTTCGATCTTGGTGGGTTCTCTCTCTCTCCACCACTGCTCCTGGCTGTGACTTCTCAACACCACTAGATGCTGATCATCATCAGTCATTTCCCACCGATGTTCCTAATTTTGTGCTTCTACCAAACAAACAAAACAAAACAAAAAACCCCAAAAAACAAAAAACCAAAAAACCCCAGCTTAACATGATTTTAAAATACAGTGTTGAGACCACACGAACAAAGACCCACAGTGATTATGGCACATATTCTGGCTCATGAAAATAAAATGCTGTTACTTGTGTCCATGCCTCTAATAATGTTTCAACTGTTAAGCTACTTGGTTCATGATCCAAGTCACCTAATTCCAAAACTACCTGCTTTACATTATACCAGATCTTTACTATCATATATATATATATACTATTATATATATATACACATATATATATAAAACTATATTAATTATATAATATATTGGCTGGCAGTATCTTTTGTAGCTTCCTTCACTGAATTCAGTTGGAAAGAACAGGCAACCCCACCAAATCAATATTGTGCAGTGTCACCTTCATGCAAAGCAAATTCGATAGTGAAAAGCTTAACAGAGAAAACTTGAGACTGCTTTACTTTAAATAAAATATATTCTATAAAAAACAATTATTAACTTCACTTCCATATTTAATATATAAACAACACACATCACCTGAAAATTAAAAGCAAACAATATCTATTTAGAATGTCACACAGTGGTATAAGTACAATGGAGAAAAATTAGACAAGAATAGGAGAGAGGAGGGGCGCCTGGGTGGCTCAGTCGCTAAGCGTCTGCCTTCGGCTCAGGTCACATGATCCCAGGGTCCTGGGATCCGCCCCGCATCGGGCTCTCTGCTCAGCGGGAAGTCTGCTTCTCCCTCTCCCGCTCCCCCTGCTTGTGTTCCCTCTCTTTCTGTGTGTCTCTCTGTCAAATAAATAAATAAAATCTT
>NC_138369.1:162245060-162347473 GCF_054177405.1 Leptonychotes weddellii | reverse complement strand
AGCCCCGCATCGGGCTCCCTGCTCGGCAGAGAGCCTGCTTCTCCCTCTCCCTCTGCCGCTCTGCCTACTTGTGCTCTCTATCTCTGTTAAATAAATAAAAATCTTAAAAAAAAAAAAAAAGAATAGGAGAGAGGGAACAGAGGGGGGACTAGAGGAGTCGTCGTGTATCAGGTAGTCACAACGGTAACCACCGAAATCATCACGATCATCATCACTCCATAAAGACCAGATAACGCACCTGGACAGCTAGTCGGCCCCATTTGCTAACCTTAACATAGTACTAAGAACAGAGCTCAAGTTTCAGAAAAGTTGGCTATTATGCTGTTTTGTTTCCTGAAGCACTGAGAGTAAATGTAAAGTCTAACTGCTCCTGAGTTTTACTGATGCTTTCAGCAGACAGAATTTTGAAAGGCCACACAGGCAAAGGTCTAATCTTTGGGAGATATATTAACCTGGAAGGAGACAATGAAATAAATCCTGAGGCTGAGGGCTTCTCTTACTAACAATGAAAGAAAAAGAAGACAGACTGAAGACCTGAGGTAAAACCAAACAGGGATATCTCACACATCACAAAATGTGGAGGGGAAATTCGGGAATTAGAGAAAAATAGGCCTGATCACTAATCTATATGAATAGGGGGAAAGCCTTCAAAAATGAATAATCTTTATATCACTTATAAATGTGTTCTTCCAAAATTATAAGATACTCATATTTTCTGAAAAATAATTGGCTCAGTACAACATGGATTATTTACCGGACATCATTCGGCTAGGAAACTATGAAATATTACTTCATAACTTCAAAACTGCTAGTCCATACCCTAGAAAACAGACATGCTTAAACAAGTTGTTTTGTTACCCACAGATGGAAAATAGATTTTTTTTTCACTTTTACTTGCTTGTTTAAAAAGGTCATTAACAAAACCAGATATTATTACTATAGACTCTACGTCATTTCCACACTTAAATGAATAATCATTGAATGGGGACTTTCGGACCGTTTTCACTAACATGGACCAATGTCTTAAGCTAAAGAAGCTGCTTGGAGAGTGATGCACAGCGTTTTCAAATTTAAGGCAAATTACCAAGTAGAACTGTCCTACTTTAGAGTGAGTTTGGATTTGAGAATGAATGTTACAGGTGAATAAGACCTAAATACTCAAGATATTTTCACAATATCCCTGTGCACCTAAATTTTGACTTGAGAGGAATAAACGGGGCAGATAATACCAGGAAAAAAGTTCATACAAAAACTGTAAATCCTCACCCCTGTGCAGTGCTCCACATCAACAAAAACCTTTCAGCTAGGCTGAATAATCTCATAAACCCTGTGAGAAAAGTTATATTTCTTTTTTTTTTTTTTTTTAAGATTTTATTTATTTATTTGACAGAGAGAGACACAGCCAGAGAGGGAACACAAGCAGGGGGAGTGGGAGAGAGAGAAGCAGGCTTCCCACGGAGCAGGGAGCCCGATGTGGGACTTGATCCCAGGACCCTGGGACCATGACCTGAGCCGAAGGCAGATGCTTAACGACTGAACCACCCAGGCGCCCCGAGAAAAGTTATATTTCTACTATTCACACTCAAATCCAGACAGATTAGATTGATATAGCAACTTTCTTAATCTCTTTTACAAAAAAAAATTAGTCTGAATTTTGAGTCTAACTCTACTTTCTTTGAAATAGTAGATTTAACCATTTTCCTTAATCAAGCTGAAAGGACGTTCTGGCTTATACAACAAAGAAATACTAAAAGGAGAAGAAAAAATACTAGGAAAGAAGAAAACAATTAAGACTTTTTATGGGATATCCAGCATTCACTGAAGCTATTAACAATCTTACTGTGAGATTTTAATATTCTTAATGAAGAATAGGCTATTATTTGTTTGTTTTTAATTGCCTGTCTTTGGAATAGTTAGCTGTTTGCTAAATCTATGTCCAAAACTGTCTTTTAATCATTATCATTTGCTCTATAAAAATCATCTTTTTTACTTTTTATAAGTTTATAAAGCAAATAGGACAGGTATTTGTCTGTCTAAAATGATGATGTATTACCTCAATTAAAAATATGAAATGTTTGGATATGTATCCAAAGAAATTAAAAACATGTATTTTATTTTAGAGTTTGTGCTACATTTAAATATATTGAAAATATCACCTCTCTGAAGACATGGCACTTGGTAGATGTTTAATGTTTGTTAAACAAGTCAATAGAATAAATGAATTATTCAGAAAAAGTAGTTTATTTTTTTAAAATCTATGATGTTAACCTAAAAAGTTTATTTTTAAAAAGTCTACGATGTTAACCTTAATCTAACTAAAAAAATGGTCTCATTCAGTGATTTGTAAACTTTTTTGATTGTGTAAAGTATCAGTGAAAACTTTTCAACACATTCTCCCCTATATATATTTATTAATTGTATATATGTGACACTTGAGTAATACATTAGGTGCACTGTTAACTCATACACAAAAAGAAATAATATTATTTTTTTTTAATTTTTTTAAAAGATTTTATTTATTAAAGAGAGAGAGTGAGACAGAGCATGAGAGGGAGGAGGGTCAGAGGGAGAAGCAGACTCCCATTGAGCAGGGAGCTGGATGTGGGGCTTGATCCTGGGACTCCTGGATCAAGACCTGAGCCCAAGATAGACGCTTAACCAACTGAGCCACCCAGGCGCCACGAAACTAATTTTAAAATAAAGATAAAATAATCAAGGGTCTGGTTAAAGTTAAAAGTCACTTTGATATGTGATTTTAATACTTACCCTGGCTGTAACAGCTCACTAAAATATATAGGTAAAAATGAGAGGATCAATGACTCTATTACATTATAAAATTCTTCTTTCAACTCCCTCCATCATCTACCATCTTTGCTGAAATCTGACTTGTATATTTCCATTTTCCCTGAAGTTAGTCAGGTTACTTTTGCTGAGTAACCACAAGAGGATTCATTTATATTTATAACCAATGGGCTTAAGATATACTGAAACTGAAAACACTTTAAAAGTTTGATAAAAACTACGTCCAAGATTTATGTGTATGCAAAGAAATTTTATGACTGAAATTGTGGCAATAAAATCACAATGATGGAATTTTTTTCTTGGTATTTCTTTAAAGACCATTACTTCAAGTTAACTTTTAAAATATCACCTGCACCCTGAAGGGAATGACTTTTTGGTCTATTTTTTCCCCAAACTTCTGATAAGCATATGCTCAGGAGTTAACCAAGCATATAGGCTTTGTAACACATCCTAGGACATATGAATCTTTAAGTTTTCCAGATAATACCAAACTGTTTTCAAAAGTAGTTGTACATATTTACCTTTACTATGCTGTTATTTCTTTGTTATTGTGGTCCTTTTTTTTTTTTTTTTTTTAGAAAGAGAGCATGTGGGAGTCGGGGTGGGGAGGGCCAAGAGGGGTAGAAGGGGCAAAGAGAGAGAGAAAGAGAATCCTAAACAGACTCCACACTGAGTGTAGAGCCTGACTGAGGGCTCAGTCTCATGACCCTGAGATCATGACCTGAGCCGAAATCAAGAGTCAGATGCTTAACTGACTGAGCCACCCAGATGCCCCATGGTCATTTCTACTACAGCAAAAAAGTGAAATTATTTCGCCCAATGACATGTGCTTTTTGGTTTTTTGCTTTTAAGAAACCACAAAAAAGTACATGACTTTAAAATAATAATTTTAGAAGTTTCTATTCATGTCCTGGATGCTTAGTTTTTAAACATCTTGCTAATCACTCCTTAGCTAATATATCAGTGCACAATAAACAAAAGATGGATCATTAAGAACTGATTTGGTCATGATAAAATGTCATATATAAATATGCTAAAATTTTGTTTAGAATATTAGCAACTATGTTCATGAGGGTTTATCCCAGGAATGCAAGACCGGCCTAACATTCAAAAATCAATAAATGGAATTTACTATATTGACAAACTAAAAAAAGAAAAAAACATATGAAATCATAGACCACTTAAGATACAAATATCCACTCTAAACAGGGAAGGCCCCCATGAATTTCCTTCCACATTCTAACTTATGGAAAAGACCTATCATGGTTAAAACCCAATTATTATAGTGTCTATACTAAGAAGTATTTTATTCCATTCATGATTATGACCTTAAAAAACAAACTGGATTTATTTTTGTTTCTAGAAGAACTCTAGTAACTCAAGATAACAGTAGAGTATCTTCCTACCTAAAAGTTGTTTCATCAGGAACCCATGCTGATGGAATAAATATACTACCTTTGTATCCAAATGTAAGGTTCAGGGAAAATATGAGCATTAGCTCTACTACGTTATCTCCTTTGAGATTCAATATCTTATCTCTGAAAGAAATATTCAACAAAGAAAAGGTACTCATTTGAAACTTTAGTAATAGTTAAGGTATAATAATTGTTTAGACTCAACAAATTTGCAGCTGTCTTCTTATTTTATCAAGTGTATTTACATTGTGCCAGACGAATATGCAAAACAGAATTTAAAACTGAGACCTCTAAATTGTATCCATTATTTCTTAACTCTAAAAACTTCAGAAACTTATAGATGACAGATTTGTGAGAAAGTTCTCTTTACCAACTAAAGTAAGGACAACCCAATCTCTGTTATGAACTGTCATTAGTAATTTAGCAGAGCTAGAAGGCAGTTCAGCCGAGTAGACAGAAAATTAAAACATGGGCAGCTCCTGATTGGAAATTTATTCATAGCAGGTAATGAAATAGCGCAGTCAGGATCTCTGGTATTACTCAGAGTTAGAGATTTAATTCTGATAACTTTGATGATGGCACTTGAATCAGAGATTATAAACGGTGACAGGTTGTGACATATAGATAGGATGAAATGAGCATCAGCAACATATCTTACAGAAGCTGATTCTATATAAGATTAATTTTCTCAAACAGTAAATATAATAATTTCAAAAATTATTACAAGTTTTCAAAGAAGAGGCTTAGGCCTTACATAAACCATGTACCACTTTTATATATACTTTTCCATGGAGGATAATATTAATCAACAAATCAAAGATAAGGGGTGGAAAATAACTTATATTTTAAAATACGTATCTTCTGATTTCATCTGGATAAGGAACAAATCCAAAATTACAGGCAGAGTAGCTACTCTATGGGGAAAATATTAGTGAAGGCTAGGTTTTCATGTGTTATTTGCATGTTTAATGAGTTTATATTCATTAAATGCATTCATGTACAAAGAATGTTATTTATATTTATTAAGGATAATAATTTTTTATTTTGAATAACGTGCTTTTTTATACTTTCTAATTATCAACACTGACATTACTTTTATAACGAAAAGTATATTTTTAAAAAACTTGCTTATTTCAGACAAAACTCTCTACCACAGAAATAAGGCTTAAAAAGAAGTATTTCCCCATACACAGGTATTTCAATATTTTTTTGAATTTGTGAAATGGCATATTCACTGTGTGTGGTCAAAACTTTTTAGATGTGGGGATTTATTTATTCATTTTTAAAGATTTTATTTATTTATTTGACAGAGAGATAGAGAGAGAGCACAAGTAGGCAGAGCAGCAAGCAGAGAGAGAGGAAGCAGGCTCTCCGCTGAGCAGGGAACCTGACGCGGGGCTCGATCCCAGGACCTGGGATCATGACCTGAGCCAAAAGCAGACGCTTAACCAACTGAGCCACCCAGGCACCCCAAGATGTGGGGATTTAAAAACATAGCACAAAAATTCTTTAATGCTCCTGCCATTGAATGAAGGGGTCCATGTCCCCTCTCCTTGAAATTGTAACTGTTTGAGCTATAGTTTATAGAAGAAATGATGTTGGGTCAGTTTCTCGACCCAGACGTTAAGAAATGGAAGCCTGCATGTCCTGTTATCTAGTACATTCACTGTTGTAAGAAAGCCCAAGTAGGCTGTGAAGTGGGCTCCAAGAAGTGGAGCTGAGGCCCTCTGGCCCACAGCCAGCACCAACTGTCAGTCATGTGAGTGAACCATCTTTAAAGTGGACACTGAAAGCTCCACCCCTTAACTGAGCCACTCTAACTGACACAACATGAAGACAGGAAGAGCTGTCTGCCTGAGCTATGCCCAAATTGCAGATCTAGAAACAAAATAAACAACTGCTGTTATCTGAAGTCACTAAATTTTGAGCTGGTTTGTTAAGCAGCAATAAATAACCAAAACAACAGAATCCGACTTTAAACATGAATGCTGATTATAAAAATGGCTTTAGCATTCTACCAGAGCAATGTTATTTTACATATGCTATAACTAATCAGAATAGAAGGAAGAAAATGTAAAAGAAAAGCCTTATAAGTTTCATCAACCTAATATAAATTTTGTCAAAAAAGCTTTTAATAAATTGCACGAAGTATTGAGAAAATAATTCTGGTCCAACAATCTTTAGTATTTCATATATTGAGAAACCTAAGTATTAAAAAATTATTTGTTTAAATTTAGCGATTTAAATTGTTTAATTTGGCTTTGTAAGGTTTTATCTATATTGTATAAGGATGTCATAACCAGTAAGTATAAGCTGATACAGAAAAAACGAATTCTATTAAATTGGAAAATATAGATATCAAATAGAATAGAACATTAATAAAATGGATTTTAAATGGAACTATATTTACAAAGGACTAGGCCTATATGACATAATGCAGCCAAAAAATTATTCATAATAAAAATAATAAGCCAAAATCATGATATATATTTTTTACCAAAAGCAAGATTAATGGTTAATTCCATAACAAAAGAAAACAAGTATTAAATAAAATGTTAAATATGTCTTAACTTCTGCAAAAGAAATGTTTTTTAAAACAATTATGTATAATCCTTTTTCTTTAGAAAATTGGATGACTTTTAATGGACTATGAGAGCTCGAGGTAGGGAAAAACACACTACAATAAATATTTTAATAAAATAATCTTTTTTTTTTTTAAAGATTTTATTTATTTATTTGAGAGAGAGGATGAGAGGAGAGAGAGAGCACATGAGAGGGGGGAGGGTCAGAGGGAGAAGCAGGCTCCTTGCCGAGCAGGGAGCCCGATGCGGGACTCGATCCCGGGACTCCAGGATCATGACCTGAGCCGAAGGCAGTCGCTTAACCAACTGAGCCACCCAGGCGCCCAATAAAATAATCTTTTTAACATAAAGATCCATACACTTAAATTATTTCTTTTTAAAGACACAGCTCTACAGAATAACTGTCCTAACACAAAAATTGAACCATTTAATGTATGCTTTTCATAAGGCACAGTTCTGCAGTATAGAGTCAACTCTTATTCCTCTAAATATGAACCAGAGATCTCAGTTAATTGTATCACTTGCCCACAATCTACGTTTATAAGATTTTCTCAAGAGTGGAGTTATACCACAGAATTAGCACAGGTTCAGTCCTTTTTACTTGTTATAAATCCGTAGTAGGAAAAGCAATGTTCAAAAAGGTGACACAAATACAAAATACCTTTGCAAAGGGAATTGTATTAGCCCCCAAACTCTGCCTCCTCTTATAATGAAAAACCTGAGAGCCAGAATGATTAATCGATTTGTTCCAGAATGAAACTCGGCCTGGAACCCTGCCACCCACTCCACCTCTTGTGTCTTTTCTCATGTGTTATGTGGCTTCGTCTGGCCTGAGTGATTCCTATACGTTATGAAATATAAAACAATGTATAATATTCAGGAAAGAGCAAAGCAGAACAATTTCCTCCATATGAAAGTCATCTAATTTATGTTGAAAAATTAGAAATCTTCATTTTGTCAAGGTACTTGCTAAAGCGTTTTTCTATACTGCTCGTTTTCCAGATATGTGTATGTTTATGTATAATGCAACATCCAAAAGAAAATTCATTAAATTTCTTTTAAAAATATTATAAAAAATTAGTTATACATTGATACTCTGCTACTTTTAATATTTCTGACAGCGTATTTTCATATTTTCACTTATAATCAATAATGGATACAAACTGTTAGTATTTTTCACTTTTTGAAATATTTTTGCCATATTATGCTATTTAATCACCTAAAACCCCTTTCTACTTAAATGGTAAAAGAAGTCAGAGGTGGGTTTAATCTTAATTGTTTCAACATTAAGCCTTAGTTTACTTTTATGTAACGTGGTCCTAATAATAGGACTTACCATGTGTAAGTAGAGTTGCTATGCAGAATAAATAAAATATGTAGCTAATGTATCTAAAACACTTAGCATCATCCCTGACATATTACATACTAATAAATGTTAGTTGTTATTAAAGTTATATTAATTTAGCTGTGATCAAGAACATGGCAATATTATTAAGATAGCAAAATATGAAGTACAATTTTGAAAAACTGCCTACTTAAAACCATGTACATATTTCTATTAAAAGGAGATTTGCTACAGTTAATACAACCTAATAAAGTATTCTTTTAGATATTAAAAAAATATTCACATTAATCCTTTTAAATGGCCATATAACCAATATATTTTAAATGACATAAGATTGGTAAAACTGCAATTTAACACAACTTACCACAAATACATGTGCTATTCAAAACAAGGTAAATTCTGTAAGTGTGTTAAATATTCCTTATAAAATTTTAAATAATTGAACTAATTAATTATATACCAGTGAAAGACTACACACACACACAATGAACTTAGTAATATTCCTTGAAATGTTTTTTAAACAAAGACATTTCCATATGGTATGTACCTACCTGGAGTAGGCAAACAATCGACTATCCCAAAGATCATGATTCCCTCTAGGTCCAGAATGAAAATAACAGGAATCAGTCCCATCAAACATGTTCAATCCATCTTCTGAATTTTTTGAAGCGTGGCTGTGTACCACATCTAAGAGGACCGTGATACCCATTGAGTGAGCCGTGTCAACCAGTTCTTTTAGCTCTTCAGGCGTTCCATAACGGCTAAAGGTAAAGAATAAAGCAAAAACAAAATCGTATCATATTTAAAGCAAACATCTAATCATTTATTGTGTATCAATTGCTTTACCAGTACAGTACTGGATACTTTAAATATGCAAATTCAATATGATATAATACTTAGATACAAGTCAATGTGGCATCATATTTTCTATAAAAGCATTCAATAAAAAAAACAGTAATTTAAATCCAGCTATTGCATGTAGATTTACATCCCCGTGAAAATTCACATTTTGAGTAGGTAGGCAGTAAATTTTGTTTCTCTATACTCAGAGCTTCTGATTTCCTTCTCCAAGCCTACCTAGCCTGGACAGCATTGTCATCCCTGTTCATATACTTGGCCATCCCTGTGAATGTGTGTGCTCAGGGTTGGGGGGGCTCTTAGAGTATTTCTTTGAATATCCTTGGTGCCTTGAGTGAGACCATCCCTCTTGCACTTACTTATTCCCAAACTGGAATGCCCCCAGGTGCCAGAAGGCCGAGAGAATGTGCCATGTCTGTCACCACCCAAGCAGAAAACATGGGTAGCTCATAGGCACAGGTGTTTGTGTTAACAGCAGTTTTCTTGTCTGCATGAAATAGAAAACAAATCACTCCTAAGAGGGAAGGCTTTTCTTAACCTATGTAAAATCTCAATATTGGCCTTCCATAGCATCAACTTTGCTTTTAAATAAATAATCACCCAATTGCCCTTGTGATTATTATTGTCTCACTTCCTCACTTGAGCGCAGGGGCTGTGACTATCTGGTTTCCCACGATACAGTACAGTCCTTAGTATATAGCAGGTCTCCTGCTAGCTAACTCCATTGGGCAGCAAGACCTGTCTTTGAAAAATGCAATGTGATCATTTCATTTTTACTAAAATCATACTTGCACTCCCGTTGTCCTTAGGATGAAGACTGTGGACCTTATCATGACCTACTGCACTGTTTAATTTGGCTCCTTCCAATAACTTTAGATTTATGACCCTTTACTCCTTTCTCTCCTTATCGCAGCCACCTAGCCTTTTTTTTCCTACTCAGTGAACAGCGTGTTCAGAGAATAAATAGCCTTAAAATTTCATTCATTTGTTTTTTCAACAAATACTTATTAAGCTATCTACCATGTGTCATGAAATTTTCTATACTCTGGGATTCAGCAGTGAACAAAATAAATATCACTGCCCTCATGGAATTTACATTCTATTTGGAGGACTACAAATAAATAAGCAAAACATGGGGGATGTCAGATAGCAATAACTTCTCTAAAGAAAAACGAAGCAAAGCCGCTGGTAGAAAGGGCGGGTTTGCTATTCTAAACAGGGTTATCAAGTGAAAGTTTCATGAAGAAGGCAATGTTCGAAGGAACACCTGGAAGAAGAAGGGAGTAAGGCATGTGAACATTTAAAAGATAGAATATTTAGAAAGAAAGGGCACTGGGGAAATAAGCTAGGAACACTTGGACGAAAAGCAAATAGGCTAGTGTGGCCCAGAGTGGAATGATCAATAAAGGGATGAGTCCAGAGAATCAGTCAAGACCCAGATCACATGAGGTCTTAATGGATCAATATAAGGCCTCTGACTTTTACCTGAAAGAGATAAGGAATCACTAGAAAGTTCTGAGTAAGAGAGTAACATGACCTTTTATTTTAAAGTGGTTACTCTTGTCACTATGCAGAGAGTAGCCATGTGTATGGAGGGAGAGAAGGCTAGTGAAGGGGTAGGAGAACAAGAGAAAACAGAATGCCCAATTAAAAGGCTACTGAAATAATCCAGGTTATAGATAATGGCAACATGGAGCAGGGTGGTGGCAGTTGAAGAAGCCAGATTTGGGATACATTTTGAAGATACAAGGTGGTTAGGTTTTATGATAGTTAGAGTATAGGAATGTCCTGACAGAAAGGGAAAAGTCCAGGACAATGTGAAGTGTATTTAAGCCATAAGAGTGGATGACACTCGATGGGACCCCCAATATATGTCATACATACACAGAAGAGAATGGAACCAAGGGCTAAGCCCTGGAGGTCCAATATTCAGTGGTCAGAAAAAGCAAAGGAAATTTTAAAAAATAAATAAAAAGCAGCAAGAGAGATAGGAAAAACCCAAACAGGAGGATAATAGTTTCCTGAAAACCAAGGACAGAAAAATGTCCTAAAAAGGTACAAGTAACTAATTGTGCCAAATGCTGCAGACAGTTCAAGCAAGTTAATAGCTGATCAGTGGACTTAACAGTGTGGAGGTCATCAGTACACTTTACAAGAGCAATTTCAATGAATAGGTGAAGAGCTTACCTGGAATGAGTTCAAGCAAGAAGAGGAATGAAGGATTTAGAGATTATAAATATAGGTAATTTACTCAGGGGGAACGACTATAAAGAGAAACAGGTAAAAGGATCAGTATCTTTTCTCTATGCTTGGAAAGCTCTCTCCCTATTCCCACTTCACCCCTCCTCTCAGTTCACTCTTTTTTTTTTTTTTAATTTTATTTTTAAAGATTTTATTTATTTATTTGAGAGAGAGAGAGCTAGAGCATGAGCGAGGTGGAGGGGCAGAGGGAGAAGCAGACTCCCCGCTGAGCAGGGAGCCCAATGCGGGGCTAGAGCCCAATGCGGGGCTGGAGCCCAATGCGGGGCTCGATCCCAGGACCCCGGGATCATGACCTGAGCCGAAGGCAGACGCTTAACGACTGAGACACCCAGGCACCCCCTCCCAGTTCACTCTTAATTATGTTCTAGATCTCAGTTCCAACATCAGTTCAGATCTAATCTAAACTGATCAGATTCCTCATTCTAGGCTTTTATAGCACCCTGTCATTTTCTTCTTAGCTTTTATCATGGGTAGAAATCAACAAGTATGATTACTGGATTAACATTATATGCCACAACAGTGTGAGCTCCATGAGGTGGAGACAATGTTGGACTTATTCAACTTGCAGTCATTTAGGTCAGCACTTCTTCAATTACATGGACTCCTTGGTGTCCTTCTGCCCAGAGAGTCACATTCCTTGGATTTTAGCCTGGAAAGGACAATCCTTCTGTAGTAGTATGTTCTACTAAGAGCCTTCTCAGTCACATTCCTACATAGCCAAACTCTTTCCAGAAAAGGATGTGAGCTCTGGCAATTATGACTTCCATGAGACGTGATTTTCTGACTAAGACTTGGGCCTCCAAATGCATGACAATTTCAGCAGGTTGACTGGATATTCTTTACCAGAAATCATTTCATGAAAAGCAATGTCCAACCTCTAAGGCTTGATGGGAAGAGAGTCTATGATCTTAGTAAAAAAAAAAAAAAAAAAAAGCTCAGCTTCTGTTAACTCTATTAACTCTAAATTAGGTTACAAACCAATATCATATAAAAGGTAAAAATTCATTTTATTTTTTTTCTCAAATAAAAATGGTTAGAATTGGGACTTTCATTTTACCTTGAAGCTGCAAAGAAGCTTGTGATCTGGTAACCAAAACTGGCATAGTAAGCATGCTCCATTATTGCCATCATCTGAATGCAGTTGTATCCTATACAAGCAAAGGTCAAACAGAGATTAAAAGCAACATTAAAAAAAAAAAGAAATGAAAAAATATATAAACACAGCATCCTTGTTCTGAAGACATTAAGTTTTATATATGATCATTTACATATAAATGATTTGATCACTTTGAAAAGTTCTACTGCTTTAATATCTTTTGCTTGTCTGACCTTCTAACACAAAATCGGACAGTTAGTTATTGAGAGTTGTAGTCTAGCTATTTGAAACGTCTTCATTTTAACAAGTAATAAATGATATGCAAATATACTCTTAATTTGACTTTAGAATATTAAAGATGGCAATCTACATATGCTAAACTTCAGTTGCACTTGTAATATTCATACTGAAGACTATGAAAGCTAAATAAAAGTAACCAGTTGCATGCCATATACTTTTTATTTTACCTTTTTCTTTATGTTTTAATTATTTCTACCATATAACATAGGATATACCAGTAAATCCATTTTTCCGCAAGGTAGCTTTTACAAAGCCAGAATTAATTCTTCTACTTTCTGCAACTTCTATGCCTATATACAGGTACTGCAAAGTTGTCTGTGTACACACATGGGCACACAGAACCCAGAAGCATTTACTAATATGTTTTTAATATAAGCAAATAATCAAAGAAGAAACTTTTGATCTTTAAAAAAATAACTAAGGAAACATTTTTTTCCTTCAAATTTGGTAGAATTTTCAAATATGATTTGACTGCTTTGAAAGTTCCATTTCTGTAACATACATAGAAAATACTCTGTTCTCAAAGTCCAATTCATGTCAGTATGGCTTCTCCTGTACATATTTCATTTTTTTTTTTAAAGATTTTATTTTTATTATTTATTTGACAGAGAGACACGGCGAGAGAGGGAACACAAGCAGGGGGAGTGGGAGAGGGAGAAGCAGGCTTCCCGCTGAGCAGGGAGCCTGATGCGGGGCTCGATCCCAGGACCCTGAGATCATGACCCTAGCCGAAGGCAGATGCTTAACGACTGAGCCACCCAGGCACCCTGAGACAGAGTATTTTTTTTTTTTTTGCGAGAGAGAGAGAGAGAGAGAGAGAGAGAATGAGCAGGGGAGAGCAGCAGAGGGAGAGGGAGAAGCAGGCTCCCCGCTGAGCAGGGAGCCCGACGTGGGACTCGATCCCAGGACCCTGGGACCACGACCCGAGCCGAAGGCAGTCGCCCAACCGACTGAGCCAACCAGGCGCCCATCCTGTACATATTTCAGTACTGAACTAATAGTGGAACCACTGCAAAGTCACATTCAGATTTAGAGATTCATGTTTAAAGAAAAACATAAACTATGCTTCATAATCTGCTGTTGGCTTTTTCATTATAAAAACAATCTAACTCTATCACATTTCTATCATGACAGAAATATGTATATAAACTCCTGCTCAGGTAACATAAATGAATTATATATTTTATAACAAAATACAGAGTTTGTAGTTTATTTCTCTATTATGAAATAAATATTATTCTTATGATCAAGCGCCGATTTATAGTTTTTATTATTAATTTTATAGCATTACTCATTCTTAGATTCATTTATGTTCAGAGTTCTGTGTTATTCAACTGAAACACAACAATGAACAAGAGAATCCTTGTTCTGTCAAACCTTCTGCAAGACCTGGGTCATAAACAATGTATTACAGCATGAAATGGCAGAACATCCCAAATACGACAATTTAAATATAATACCTATTAAATATAATTAATATTAAATTCTTCATATATTTACTTAATTCTGGTTTCTGGAATCTGACCTCACCATCACAGACAATTAAGATCCATGTATAACAGAACTTTAACAGTGAGTTGAAAACCTTTCTTCTAGCCAAAGTTTGGACTGCCTACCAGAAGCAGAACAATTAAATGTACTTTATCTTCCTGCCTAGCTGTTGGAGCAGGTGCTAATAGGCTGTAAAATGATAAAAAAGCATTACCAATAAAAAGAAAAATAACAAATTTAAAGCATACTGAATCAATAATTCAGCAGTACACTATTAACTTTCCTGGTTGTTCCCATGAAGACAAGGATCTGTGTCATTACAATCCAACATACAAATATCTAGAACAATGTCTTAGAACAAAGATGCACCATAAATATCTGTCAAATAAGACAGACCGGAGATGTGTATATATATATATACACATATATATGTACACACACACATTTGTATCAGGGTCAGAATCAAAGTATTGACTCTGATACAAAATGAGTTCCAGTAACCTTAAAAAAATGTAAGATTTTTTTCCCTAATAGACTAAAATGAACAGGCTATAATCAATGACCACTTAAATTGATAAAAGTTCTTTCCTGTAGAAAAGTAATTATGCTTACATATTCATCTACAATTTGGAAGCCATCAGTTCACATTACTTAAAATTGAAATTGTTATAATATCTTGAATTCTTATGCTCTATCTTATTCCATTTCTCTTTTCTATGCTATCACTATTACAGGGCAATTTGAGAAGCCTAAAATAAAATGCATTTCTATTACATATTTAATCTCTTAACACAAAAAAAGAGACACTTGTAATTAGCTTTTCTAATAAGAGAACAGACTCATTAAAATTTTATCTGAATAAAAATCACAGTTATTACTTACCAAGGTCTTTGATTCTTGGTAGTACATTGCATGTAAAATGTTTATAAGAAGCTATTTTTCCTTCATAGGAAGAAATTCCCACATGAGATTCATAAATTCTTAGACCTCTTGGCTTCGTTGGTTTGGAATGCTTAAACTACAGAATATAAAATTATATAAAGAATTAGATCAGAAATACAGGTATGATACTAACTGATTAAGCATGTTAAATGAAATGGTGAATCAACTCAAATAGTTTGGAACTGCTTTCGCATATAAAAGGCATTTGGCTATATCCATGAAATTTTCTCTTGAAAAGAAATTCCTTTTTGGGATCATGTTAATGGATCTGTTTTAAAAGAGTAATCATGAAATGGCTTATGCCTTATCATTGAGCCTTAGAGAAAACACAACAGCTTAAAATGTATACATAATTATTAAATGCAAAGCACTTATCAACAAGCTCCAATAACTTAGAATACAAAAAAGTGAGTTCAAAGATACATATAAACCTTGACAATGATATGGCCTTAAAAATAACCCTAAATAATACATTCATGAGGTATCTTCCCTATGCCTTGTTCCTAAGGACACTGGGACACTGCTTCAAACCAATGACAATGAGAAATACTGTATCACTGAAGAATCTGTGATGAATCAGAAACTGTGATTAAAAAAAAAAAGCAGTATCCCCTTCAGGTCAGTATGTAGAGATTTCTTTCTCCCTCTTATCCTCAGAAACACATGATAAAACAAGAACTCACTTCTGTATTTTATTGGCTACAGATGATGGACTCTGATACATGTATAGTATATCAGATACACTATGATGTAAAATACAAAACTGGCAGTGAAGAGAGAAGTTGAACATTACTATAAAAGTTATAAAAGTAAAAATTAATTTTCCTAGAAATACTGGAACAAGCATTTATTTAAAGATTTGTTGTTCTCACTTTATATGGGTGTTCTGGATCCCAGTGTATCCAATCGTAATTCACATTATCACCTTCACGAGTCACATACTTCGCCCATGGTGAAATACGATATAAGATCTCTCCACTTTTACTCCTAATAACTACCTAAAAAGAGAATGAGATGTTATTGCTTTAAAATACTTTGACAACTCTAAGATAACACATAAGAGTTTATGAGAACTGCTACAAGTAAGAAAAGGAGGAATGATCTTAAGAATTTAAACCACCATACAGATGTGTACCCTTAAAGATGTTTAAATGGACTTTACTTTCTTATCCGTTATAGTATATGATCCTGAAAGTCACTTCCAGCTGAAATATTTTATGATTCTCTGGCAACTTCCATCATTGCCAATCAACTATTAGAGTGGTTAATTAAAGTAAACATAAAGGAGATAGTAAAAAGACAAGAATATTATTTGGAAACTACTGTGAATAAGTCAACAGGAGTACATAATCCTACTATGTATTTAAAAAAAGTAATGAGCTATATTGCCATCTCTTTCCTTTTGTTTTCATAGCAATTATAACATTTCAAGAAGCTAAAGGAGGAAAATGAGTTTTGATTTACATTTGTATTGTGCACACACAAATATACATACGTACACACAAACAGATACCACCCTGTAAATATTTTCCATCTTTTTTCAACTTCTATGCCCTATTCCAAGTGTGCTTTACCATATAAAACCAAGCATTTCCCCCTTTAGCCATTCATTCCTATATTTGCCAATAATATCACTATTGTTATCAATAAAAAAACAATAAAATGCAAATCCACCCTTTTAGACTTAATGCTGAATAAAATATTTTTAATTTATCAACATGGTTAGATAACAAAGTGAGCCACATGAGCAGAGTTTCTAAGAGATTGAAATGGTTGCTTTTTTTAAGTTTTTTTTTTTTAAATTAAACCTTCTAAAAGTAGATATAGGATGATCAAAATTGTTCAGATTAGGAGCTATATTATGCCCTTGGCATTGAGAGAGAATATATTCTTCAGTCTCCTCTAACAGAGAAAAGCTCTAGTGTGCATAATTCTTGGTAATTAAATATTTGTGAAACGCTTTACAGTTTAGAAAGGACTTTCATCATTATATCTCACTTGATTCTAGAGAATCTTTATGACCCAAATATCAAGTGGGACTGAGCTGTCAAAAGTCACTGAATAGCAGAGCCAAAAGCTAAACACAGAGCCTCTGATACTCACTTTCTTGCTCTTAACAGGCAACCACACCACTTCCTACAGATACCAAAAAATAATAAATCATGATTTATGATAGAAGAGCAGGTGAGTGGTGAAGTTCATGTCTAACTTACATGAGCAAAATTCTTTCTTCTCCACTGGGCCTCCCACTTATTGAAGCCACTGACAGCTAAGTATTGCTATCATTCAAATAATTATCACAAAAAGATGAATGAATAGGATTCATCCATTTCAGTATTCATTCCAAAAGATATGTCCCCTGAGCTACATGAATTTCTGGTATAATATACAATAGTAATATGCTTAAGAAAAGGTCCTCTGTCTCACTCATCAATTGAGAATAGGCCATGGGGAAATAAAATATAGAAATCAGTTTTCAGTAAATAACACTCTGCTTAATCCATCTGTCTTTTCTCTCTTTCGCTAAATGGCTCTACAGTCCCTCCAAAGGATGTTCATATACCCATAATTATTTGTGAAGGTGCCTGTTGGCAGAGAGAATATTTGAAACTTTAAGTAGAGGATATCAAGAATCTCCCCATGCTGGAAGAATGAAGGGGGGGAAATCGGAGGGGTAGATGAACCATGAGAGACGATGGACTCTGAAAAACAAACTGAGGGTTCTAGAGGGGAGGGGGGTGGGAGGATGGGTTAGCCTGGTGATGGGTATTGAGGAGGGCACGTTCTGCATGGAGCACTGGGTGTTATACACAAACAATGAGTCATGGAACACTACATCTAAAACTAATGATGTAATGTATGGGGATTAACATAAGAATAAAAAAAAAAAAGAATCTCCCCATGCTGAATGTAATTTTCATTCTTTAGAACATGAATCTTCTTGTTGTACACATGTCTACAGAGGCTACTGTGCCAAGGGTGTTGGAAGGAACAGTCCCTTCACTGGAGTCTCATATTCCTACCTATTTTGCTGGGTATGCCAAGAATACAAGGCCCTGACAGTTACTGACAGAAGCCATTTCTCAGAATTGTGTTTGTGTAGCATGCCATCCTGAGGAATAAGATAATGTCTCCTCTGAATACACAGAACAGGCTTGCTTACTGCTTGCTATGAAAGAATGGATTCCCCAAGATGAATATTCTGGAGCTATGAGGCAAACCAACAGTGTGAGTAGCATCCATCGGGACCGTTTGGTGTCACTCTACAGGATTTGGAAGACAAGGAGAACCAATGCAAATACGATGCTCATACTGCTTACTGTGCTGTGACTAATAAAATGATTTGTCTCTGACCCAGGAGTTGTGTGCATTCTGCCAGATTGCATGAAACAGTAACAAGTTAAGTTATAAGCGTGTAGGTAAGGTAAAATCAAACTCTACACCTGACAAAGGATTATTTAATCATTCACTGAATAACTTCAATATTGTTTCCAAAGGTTCTGTTTCTTCCTTCCCTAACAATCATTCCTGTTAGTATTGCTTGTTAGGATGGACACTTTTAAATATCAAATTCCCTCTTTCCTTCTCAGTAACAGAGTTATAGTTTAGGTCCTTCAGTGATATAGTAAAGCAAAACTTCCCACCAAATCTGGATCATTACATATCTGTGATCATTACATAATCTGTGATCTTATCTGTGACCATTACATAAAAGGTAAATAAATTTCTCTGTTCTTTAGGCCCCTAAATATTGGAGCCTTCTTTATTACACTAGTTCATTTTTTCCTAAGCACTTGCCTATGGAAGCCACCTCACCTCGTTTTTGATTTGCTGTCCTTAAATTGTTGTGGTAACCAGCTAAGAGTATTATAATAAATCTAAATAAATCTAACTTGAGAAATGTTCCAATGAATGGGGAATATAATCTTTCTTGACTAAACTCTGCTCACATTTTTTGGGGAGAGGGCAATTCCTAGAATTTGGATCTCATGGGTTCAGATTCAGATGAAAGGGTTTTTTAGATCATGAGATAAGACTTTACATCATTTTGGGGGCGCCTGGGTGGCTCAGATGGTTAAGCGTCTGCCTTCGGCTCAGGTCACGACACCAGGATCCTGGAATCGAGTCCCGCATCGGGCTCCCTTCTAGGCAGGGAGCCTGCTTCTCCCTCTGCCTCTGCCTCTCTCCCTCTCTCTGACTTTCATGAATAAATAAATAAAACATTAAAAAAAAAAAAGACTACATCATTTAATTTACAGCCTCAAAATAGCCCATGCTATAAAACAAATTGAAAAGAAAGAGATAGCTTGGTAGATCTTTCAACAATAATAAGTCTAACAGCTGATGAAGTAGAAGAATTTACTTGATACTACCAAATTGAAAGTCTTATACACTGTTAGTATAAGTATAAAATAGTATAAAAGCTCTGAATAACAATTTGGCAACATGCATAAAAAAAGTAATTCTCAGTGACTTAGCAATTCTGATTATAGAACTTGGCCGTGGAAATAATCAGAGATGTGTCCAAAGAACTATATCTCTGTCTATTGACCTTAATGTTACTTTTACTGGCAAAAAGTGAATGACTAAATGATATGTATAATATGTAGTTGTAAATAATAATGTATAATTGTAAAAACTATAGTACTGAATTATACCAAAGGTTGTAAGAATATTCTTTCATGTTATGAAAACGAATATATTGCATCCCCTAATGTAAATGCACACAAACCCATGGACTAAAATATTTAAACAAATAGAAAAAAAATATTTAGATGATTGGCTATGGTTAGATTATTAGTAGCCTTTATTTCCTGGTTGTATTTGTGTATATATCACTTAATTTCATTTGTATAACTTGTTTTTAAAAGATTTATTTATTTGAGAGAGAGAAAAAGTGTGTACGTGTGTGAGCCGGGGTGGGGGGGTGGTGGGCAGGCAAAGGATGAGGGAGACAAGCAGACTTCGCACTGAGCCAGAAGACCACTGCAGGGCTTGATCCCAGGATCCTGAGATCATGGCCTGAGAGTCAGATACTAAACCAATGGAGCCACCCAGGCACCCCTTCATTTGTATAACTTTTTGATCAGAAACAAGTATTTTAGTAAGGACTATAAATACATTAATTATATAACTGCATACACATTTGGGGAGCTATGCTGTTCAAGTTGCATATATTATGTACCTTAAATATATTGACACAGTGCTAAATATAAAACCTCAAAAACTATATCAAATTATTTTAAAGGAATATACTAATGAATACACTATCAGGATGAACTTTTTATAGGGCAAATGGATACTCTGTAAAATTATAATATCTTGTAACATGGTAAAAATATTATCAGGCTCCTTTTTTTAATAAATCAAATTATCTCTTTGACTTATGGGAAGTTACTATCAAAAAACATTAATAAATAAACAAGTGTATAAAAGAAACCTCTACCTGTACAAAAATCAAACTGACTTAGTGAACGATATGAAGTCAAATTTTATTTAGAAAATGTCACTTAGAACTCAAATAAACAATATAAGAAACAGTTTGGTAAAGCAGTGAAGACCTTAAAAAAATTGTGTGTGTGTGTGTGTGTGTATTCATTCATTCTAGGAATATCTTTTGAAATGCTTCTTGCCAAAGAATATTGTTCCTATGGACTGGAAAATTATGACATAACATGCTCCTCAGGTGGTCAACAATCTCATATAAAAACAGTGGATGTGTTCAGTTGGTTAGAAGTATTAGCATACTCTGGAAATGGTACTGAATGGAACTCTGGGTTTCACAAGTGAATGTGTAGAAGACCAAGAGAAAAGGCACAGATATTGAATATTATAATTCAATTTGCCTAAATTATACTACCAAAATTGCAACTATGTGATGCAGGGAAAACCTTTCCTTATAGAAACTAAAAGCTTAGCAGAAGGGTTAATTAAAAATATAGTAATATACTATTTAGTGGCATACAGGTTAAAGTAAATAACCAACCAAAGTCATTTCTAATTTATAAAGTAATGTTACCTCCACTTTTAAATTACCTCTAATTTATATAACATCTAATGTAATTGATACTATATATATAGAAAATATGTAAATATAATATATTGATATAGTACATATTATATACTAATATCTACCAACACATACAAATATATATAAAACAATGGGTACAGGCATACCAGTGTACAATTCTGAATATGAATATTCTGTCTTTGTGCATTTAAAATGTGAATGAAATACGTATGTATATATAAATATATATACTTACAGAGAAAGAGAAGTATACTTAAATAGAAAATACATTGTGATTTATTCTTAAATAATTTTAGAAGTGTGAGGGATGGGCTAGATGGGTAATGGATATTAAAAAGGGCACTTGTTGTGATGAGTGCTGGGTGTTGTATGTAAGTGATGAGTCACTGAATTATACTTCAGAAATCAATATCGCACTGTATATTAACTAAAATTTAAATTAAAAAAAAAGAGGTGCATAGGGCAAAAATAAAGAAGATAAATTTTTAGAAAAAGTAATCAATGTTCATAATTAAGTAGGAAAATAAGTGATAATCCCGACAATGTGATGTTTCTATCAGTGAGCAGAATCCTGAAGAAATAAATGTTTTTAATATTTACAAATAACATAGTATAAACATTATTTTATTTTGTTAAAGATTTATTTACCTATGAGAGAGAGAGAGAGAGAGGAGAGAGGGAGTGTGAGCAGTGAGAGGGGCAGAGGGAGAGGGAGAGAGAATCCCAAGCAGACTACACTGAGCACGAGGCAGATGCAGGGCTCCATCTCATGACCCTGAGATCATGACCTGAGCTGAAATCAAGAGTCTCACCCAATCGAGACACCAAGGCCCCCCAACATTATTTTAAATGCATAGATATAATTATTAGAACTTAAAATAGCTTAATAGAATCTTAAAGACGCTCTTAAATCTCACTGTAATTCAACTGAAGTTTTACACCTAATCTTTGTTTTTAAAAAAATGACGTATCAGTAAACGTTGTTTCCCACAGTTTTGTTTGTTCTTCCGACTTGGATCAGTTTTAAGATTCCCTAACATTATGTAAGAATGAATCACTTCTCCATTTTGGGAGGCTCAAAAATGGCCCCTCAAAAGATATTCACATCCTACACTCTAGAATCTGTAAATGATACTTCGTGTAGCAAAAAATGGGTCTTTGCAGATATGATAAAAGAATCTTAAAATGGAGAGACTATCCAGATAATCCAAGAGAGCAATCACATTTATCCTCATAAGAAGGAAAGGAGACTATTGACACATCGAAAGAAGAGGAAAGAGCAGTGTGACCAAGGAGGCAGAGTGATGCAGACACAAGCCAAAGAATGGCAGCAGCCGCCAGAAGCTGGAAGGGGCCAAGGGCAGAGTCTCCCACGCCAGAGGGAGTGAGCTCATTTCAACACCTTGATTTCAGCCCCAGTGATACTGGGTTTGAACTTCTGGCTTCCAGAACTGCGGGAGAACAAATTTCTATCATTTAAAGCCACCATATTTGTGCAGCAGCTACAGGAAACTAAACTAGGAAGGGAAAATTACAGGCAATCACTTTTTAAGAATAAAATGGAATGTACTTAAATTTAGTTAAATGTTGTCAGTGCTGGAAAGATTAGTTAGAAGATAAGGTTATTTTAATGAATCATCTAAATAACATATTTTCTCTCTTATTAACTTTCTACTCCCCAAAAGAAGACATATACCAATGCATTTCAGTAATCTTCACTGAACAAATCTCGTTGACAATTTCCAGGAAAAGCAAACTCCTTCAGAATAAATGTTGGTAATCTTCAAAATTGATAGGAGGGCTTATAAAAAAAGTGAATTTGTAGTATGTAGTTTTTATTGCTCGTCTAACCCCATATAATTATATTCAGAGATTGAATAAAAGGAACTACTCTATATGATGCAAATAAAAGCTCTGAATTCACCATAAACAAAAGCTAAGGGGCTATTTTTTCTGATATATTTGCTTCATTAAACAGAGATGAGACTATTTCAATAGATAATCAGCAAAAATAATAATAATGTTTATTGAAGAAATTTCATTCTGAATTTTCTAAATAGGATATCAGAAACACTATCTGATATTAAAAGATATTTCATTGTGAATTTTGAGTTTATATTTCAATTAACTGAGGGAAAAAAACCAAGACACCAATAAAAGTATCAAAGTAGTTTTCAAATAATAATAAGCCCATAATATGTAAATGAGCACTTTGTAGATACACTTTCATAAAACTACATATATTTGATTGGTAAAATTATATAAAGTAGGTTTATATATGAACTATAATTAGCATTACCATTGTTTATATATTGAGCCTGCTATGGGTACCAAATAAACATAACTCTGTTAGTTGAATTTTTTTAAAAAATTCTGTTAATTTTATCTGGGTAATAAAGTTCATACATTTTAGAGATCTCCATTTTTGATCTCACATAATTTAGACCGTAATTTTATTTACTCAAACAACCTTACACAAGTCATGTGCATATAAAATCATCATAAAAAATTATCACATCTTGAAAGACACATACAGATTGAATGTGAGGAGATGGAATAGCATTGATCATGCAAATGGAAGTGAAAAGAAAGCCAGGGTAGGAATACTTATATCAGACAAAACAGACTTTAAAACAAAGACTGTACTAAGAGACAAAGAAGGACACTATATAATCATTAGAGGACAATCCAAAGGAGGACATAACAATTATAAATATTTATGCACCCAACATGGGAGCATCCAAATACATAAAACAGTTATTAAACAATATAAGGGAATTGATAGTAATACAATAATAGTAGGGAACTACCACACCCCACTTAGATCAAAGGACAGATAGTCTAGGTAGAAAATCAATAAGGAAACAGTGGCTTTGACTGACACACTGGATCAGATGGATTTAATAGATATATTCTGAACATTCCATCCTAAAACAACAGAATACACATTCTATTCAAGTGCACACAGAACATTCTCTAGAACAGAACACATATTAGACCACAAATAAGTCTCAACAAATTTAAAAAGACTGAAGTAATACCATGCATCTTATCTGACTACAACACTATGAAACTAGAAGTCAACCACAAGAAAAATCTGGAAAGAGCACAAATACATGGTGGTTAAATAACATGTTACTAAACAAAGAATGGATCAACCAGGAAATCAAGGAAGAAATCAAAACATACATGAAGATATAAGAAAATGAGAAACAGTGGCCCAAAATCTTTGGGATACAGCAAAAATGGTTCTAAGAGAGAAGTTTATAGCAATACAGACATTCCTCAAGAAGCAAGAAAAAGCTCGGGGCACCCGGGTGGCTCAGTCGTTAAGCATCTGCCTTTGGCTCAGGTCATGATCCCAGGGTCCTAGGATCGGGCCCGCACTGGGAATCCCTGCTCAGCGGGAAGCCTGCTTCTCCCTCTCCCACTCCCCTGCTTGTGTTCCCTCTCTCACTGTCTCTCTGTCAAATAAATAAATAAAATCTTAAAAAAACAAAAAAAGCAAAAAAAATCTCAAACAAATAACCTAGTCTTACACCTAAATGAGCTAGGAAAAGAAGAACAAACAAAAACTGAAACCAGCAGAAGGTGGAAAATAATAAAGATTACAGCAGAAATTAATAATATGGAAATTAAAAAAACAATAGAACAGATCAATGAAACCAGGAGCTGGTTCTTTGAAAAGATCAACAAAATTGATAAACCTCTAGCCAGACTAATTAAAAAAAAAAAAAAAAAGGAGAGACAGAGAGAGAAAGGGGGCTCAAATAAACAAAATCAGACACAAAAGGGGAGCAGTAACAACACCACAGAAATACAAAGGATTTTAGGAGAATATTATGAAAAATTATGTGCCAACAAACTGGACAACATAGAAGAGATGGATAAACTTTTAGAAAAATGTAACCTACCAAAACTGGAGCAGGAAAAAATAGAAAATTTGAACAGACTCATTACCAGTGATTAAACTAAAAATCACTAATCAAAAAACTCCAAACAAACTAAAGTCCAGAACTAGAGGACTTCACAGATGATTTCTACCAAACATTTAAAGAGAAGTTAATACCTATTCTTTGCAAACATTTCCAAAACATAGAAAAGGAGGGAAAAAATCCAAAATCATTCTATAAGGTCAGCATTATCCTGATACCAAAACCAGATAAAGACACCATGAGGGGCATCTAGGTGGCTCAGTTGGTTGGGCATCCAATTCTTGCTTTTGGCTCAGGTTGTGATCTCAGAGTTGTGAGATCAAGCCCCACATCAGACTCTGTGCTTAGTACAGAGTCTAATTGAGAATCTCTGCCTCTCCCTCTGCCCCTCCCCCACTTGCCCTCTCTTTCACTCTCAAATAAATAAATAAAATCTTAAGAAAAAAGACACCATGAAGAAAACAGAACTATAGACCAGTATTTCTGAAGAACATTGATGCAAAGATCAAAAATACATTTAAAAAATCATTCCTAATATGACCAAGTGGGATTTATCCCTGGGATACAAAGGTGGTCAATATTCACAAATCAGTCAACACGATACATCCCATCAATAAGAGAAAGGATAAGAACCATATGATCATTTCAGTAGACACAGAAAAAGCATTTGACAAAATACAACATCCATTCATGACAAAAACCCTCAACAAAGTAGGTTTAAAGGGAACATACCCCAACATAATAAAGGCCATATATGAAAAACCTATGGTTAACATCATACTTTGTGGGGGAAAACTGAGAGCTTTTCCCTTAAGTTCAGGAACAAGACAAGGATGTCCCTTCTCACAACTATTATTCAACACAGTATTGGAAGTCCTAGCCATTGCAATCAGACAAAAGAAAGAATTAGCATCCAAATTGGTGAAGAAGTATAACTTTCATTATCTGCAGATGACATTATATTATATATAGAAAACCCTAAAGACTCCACCAAAAAACCGACTAGAACTGATAAATGAATTCAGCAAGGCCACAGGATACAAAATCAATCTATAGAAATCTGTTGCATTTCTGTACACTAATAATGAGAAATTAATAATCACTTTCACAATTGCACCAAAAATAATAAGATACCTAGTAAACCTAACCAAAGAAGTGAAAGATGTGTACAATGAAGACTATGAAACATTGATGAAAGAAACTGAAGAGGACACAAACAAATGGAAAGCTATTCCATGCTCATGGACTGGAAGAGCGCCTGGGTGGCTCAGTTGGTTAAGCGACTGCCTTCGGCTCAGGTCATGATCCCGGAGTCCTGGGATCGAGTCCCACATCGGGCTCCCAGCTCAGTGGGGAGCCTGCTTCTCCCTCTGACCCTATCCCCTCTCATGCTGTTTCTCTCTCTCTCTCTCAAATAAATGAATAAAAAAAAATCTTAAAAAAAAAAATTAAATGTCTATACTACCCAAACCAATCTATACAGTTGAGGCAATCCCATCAAAATACCAAGAGCATTTTTCAAAGAACTAGAATGAAAAATCCTAAAATTTGTATGGAACCACAAAAGATCCAGAATAGCCAAAGAAAGTAATCTTGAAAAAGAAAAACAGAGCTGGAGGTATCACAATTCCAAACTTCCAAGTTATACTACAAAGCGGTAGTAATCAAAATACTATGGTACTGACACAAAAATACACACACAGATCAATGGAACAGAATAGAAAGCCCAGAAATGAACCCACAGTTATATGGCCAATTAATCTTCCACAAAGCAGAAAAGAATATGCAATGGGAAAAAGTCTCTTCAACAAATGGTATTGAGAAAACTGGCAGCTACATGCAAAAGAATAAAACTCGACCACTTTCTTACACCAAACACACAAATAAATTCAAAATGGATTAAAGACCTAAATGTGAGACCTGAAACCATAAAACTCCTAAAAGAGAGCACTGGCAGTAACTTCTCTGACATTGGCTCTAGCAACATTTTTCTAGACATGTCTCCTGAGGCAAAGGACACAAAAGCAAAAATAAACTACTGGGACTATACCAAAATAAAAAGCTTCTGCACAGCAAAGGAAACAATCAACCAAACTAAGACAACTTACTGAATGGGAGAAGATATTTGCAAATGACGTATCCGATAAAGGGTTAGTACCCAAAATATGTAAATAACTTATAACACTCAACACCCAAAAAATGAATAATCCCATTAAAAAATGGGAAGACATGAATAGACATTTCTGCAAAGAAGACATGCAGATGACCAACAGACACATGAAAAGATGCTCATCATCACTCATCATCAGGAAAATGCCAATGAAAACTACAATGTGATATTACCTCACACCTGTCAGAATGGCTAAAATGAAAAACAGGAAACAACAATAGGTGTTGGCAAGGATGTGGAGAAAAACGAACCCTCCTGCAGTGTTGGTGGGAATGCAACTGATGCAGCCACTCTGAAAAACAGTATGGAGGTTCCCCAAAAAGTTGAAAATAGTGGGTATTTGCCCAACAAATACAAAAACACTAATTCAAAGTGATAAATGCACCACCATGTTTACTGCAGCATTATTTACAATAGCCAAGATATGGAAGCAGCCAATGTACATCAACTGATGAATGGATAAAGAAGTAATGTGTATGTAGGGGCACCTGGATGGCTCAGTTGGTTAAGCATCTGCCTTTGGCCCCACGTCTGGCTCCCTGCTCAGTGGGGAATCTGCTTCTTCCTCTTCCCCTCTCCCTGCTCATGCTTTCTCTCTCTCTCTCTCAAATAAACAAAATCTTAAAAAAATAAAAAAAGAAGTAATGTGTGTGTGTATGTATATATACATACACATATGTATATATACACTACGTATATATACACGTATATATATACATACACATACGTATATATACATGTACACACACACACACACACACACGCTGGAATATTATTCAGCCATAAAAAGAATGAATCTTTCCATTTGCAACAACATGGATAGAGCTAGAGAGTATGATGCTAAGCAAAATAAGTCAGTCAGAGAAAGACAAATATCATATGATTTCACTCATAAGTGGAATTTAAGAAACAAAACAAATGAACAAAGGAAAAAAAAGATAAATAAAAAAACAGACTCAACTATAGAGAACAAACTGATGGCTACTAGAGGGGAGGTGGGTTGGGGGATGGGTTAAATAGGTGAAGATGATTAAGAATACACTCATCTTCACGATCACTGAGTAATGTGTAGAATTGTTGAATCACTATGTTGTACAACTGAAACTAATATAACACAGTATTGGTCAACTATACCGGAACTAAAATTTAAAAAAATAACTGAAAAAAATGATCACATCTTTGTGATATACTTTATATCCACAATATTCAGAGGCTGAGGTAAATGGAAAAGAGATTAAGTGATTAGATTAAGCCCATTAACCCTTATGTTATACAGTACTAGACCTATACAAAAGAAAAGGTGATATCCTTCCTGGATAGGATACCAGGAAGGATATCACCTTCCTGATATTCTTAGCTTAACTAAGAAAAGGATAGAAATCAGTTGAACTTTGAAAGCAATAACCTATTGATAAGTTTTCATTGACTCCCATTATTTTAGCTTTAGGATTTTTTTGTTTGAAAATATGGCATCACAATTCAGGTGGGTTTGTTGTTGTTGTGTTGTTTTGTTTTGTTTTGTTTTGTCTTTCATAAGAAACAAGAGATCTTTCCAATGTTGAATCCAGTAAGAATGGCCTGAGTAGAAACAGTTAAAGCATTTCTCTCAAAAAAAATGAAACCACTATAAAAAAAGCCTTTAAAAGAAAAGACTAAGCATACTAGCTATGAAAAATAAATTTGTAATGTGACACAAAGGAGTATCAGATCAAATTATACCAAACTTTGACATCAAGGACACCAATGTACAGAACGAAAAGAGATTATATTTGAGGCATAACACTCATAGCTACTTTGCTCCTGATTTAACACCAACTGTAGAATTACAGAGATATAAACATTCATTTCTGTAATACTTACACATGGGAAAGAAAAGACTTCAGAATATTGTAAAAAAGAAATAAATGAAGATCAGTAGTTGCTTCTTATAAAAGCAGGTCCTTATTTAGAATGATTTTTAAAGAGACAGACGTTCCTGTACTTATAAAAAGGAGTATTACTCCCAAAGGTTCCACTCCAGTTCCCCAGCCTTCTAGTCCTGTTAAGAAGTATTACAACTATAATATTTTTTTCTGTCTCTGTCTTTTGACTGAGGCAAATCTTTAAAGAAATAAACAACTAAGTAGAACTGATAAAGTGTTTGCTTCATTTCAAGTACATTACCTGAACAAAAACCTTATAAAGTGAGGTCACTATAAAAAGACAAAATCCAAAGGGATTATGCGAGATTTAGGAAGCAGGCATTGAAAACGATACCCCTGAGCAAGTGAGAATAACTACTCCTAAGCGAAAAGAATAGGAACAATGCTGAAATGTTGTAATCGGGTAAAGATTGATTAAGTGTCTTAGACTAGAAAACAAATGAATTACACATGATATAAAAATACAGGATTTAAACTTCCAAGATATTGAAAGATCAATACAGTAATAAAAGAAAAAAGCTATGAAAAGGGGAAAAAATCAGTGAGTTTTCATTACTGAAAAAGTGTGCTTCAAAGAGACTCATCCATGTGCAGTGAAGGCTAGAATTCTATTAAGTAAACAGAGTTATAATCTGGCATAATGCCAATAGAAAAATATCTGAGAAGTATTTTCAGAAGTGCTAGGATGAGGGGGTACTATCATAAGATGAGATAAAGTTCTCTTTAAAAATATTTTATTAAGTATAATTACAAAAGTCTATATGGTGATAAATCAAATCATTTGAAGAAAACAATAGGATTCTTAAGCAAGCACGTGAAGTGCTTTTGCAATGAGGTAAGATATAAAGTGTGGGGGGAAGAAAAGAAATAATTCAGCCCCTAGAAGGTATGCAGAGAAATTACAGAGACCAGATTCAAAATACGTAATTGCAAAAATTATAAGATTTGAGAAAACATATAATTATATATTTAATATATATTGAGACTAATATCTCCAAGTATGTAATTGATGACTACTAAGTAAACAATGATGAAAAGAATTCTTCCTGAATATTTAATATTCTTTATATATTAAGGTCTCACAATAAAGATTGCAACAGTAACACTCTTTTCTCTCTTTTCATCCACAAAAGACATGCATTTTCCTAGGTATACATGGTATTAGGGGAAGATCTACAAAGAGGTATATATAAATATTGATAAGGAAGTAAGTACACCCATCAAGAAATGAGAAAGTGATTAAACAGACGGTTTAATAGGGAATAGGTGACTATATGTGAAATGTTAACTCCAGATATGTATTTGGATAATTTCTTGTCAGCTGATTTCATAGCATTTTTTAAAGTTTATATTTTAATTCCAGTTAACACAGTGTAATATTAGTTTCAGGTACACAATATAGTGATTCAACAATTCCATACATCACCCAGTGCTCATCATGACAAGTGCACTCCTTAATCCCCATCACCTACTTAACCCATGTCCCACCCACCTCTCCTCTGGTAACCATCAGTTTGTTCACTACAATTAAGAGTCTGTTTCTTTCTCTCTTTCTTTTCCCTTTGCTCATTTGTTTTGTTTCTTAAATTCCACATATGAGTGAAATCATATGATAATTTGTCTTTCTCTGACTTATTTTGCTTAGCATCATACTCTCTAGCTCCATCCATGTTGTTGCAAATGGAAAGATTCATTCTTTCTTATGGCTGAGTAATATTGCATTGTGTGTATATATACACACAATGTGTGTGTGTGTGTATAACTTCCTCCTTATCCTTATCTTGGCTATTGTAAATAATGCTGCAATAAACATAGGGGTGCATTTATGACTTTGAATTAGTGTTTTTGTATTTGTTGGCTAAATACCCAGTACTGTGATTGCTGGCTCATAGGTTAGCTCTATATTTAACTTTTTGGGGAACCTCCATGTTGTTTTCCAGAGTGGCTGTATCAGTTTGCATTCCCACCAACACTGCAGGAGGGTTCCTTTTTCTCCATATCCTTGCCAACACCTATTGTTGTTTCCTGTTTTTCATTTTAGCCATTCTGACAGGTGTGAGGTAATATCACATTGTAGTTTTCATTGGCATTTTCCTGATGATGAGTGATGATGAGCATCTTTTCATGTGTCTGTTGGTCATCTACATTCATTCTTTTGCATATAGCTGTCCAGTTTTTTCAACACCATTTGCTGAAAAGATTATCTTTTTCCCATTGGATATTTTTTTGTGTGTGTGGAAGATTAACTGGCCATATAACTGTTGGTTCATTTCTGGGTTTTCTATTCTGTTCCATTGATCTATGTGTGTATTGTGCCAATACCAGTGTTTTGATTACTACTGCTTTGTAATATAACTTGAAGTCCAGAATTGTTGTGTCTCCAGCTTTGCTTTCCCTTTTCAAGACTGCTTTGGCTATTATGGATCTTTCGTGGTTCCATACAAATTTTAGGATTTTTCATTCTAGTTCTATGAAAAATGTTGATATTTTGATAGGGACTGCCTTAAATTTGTAGATTCCTTTGGGTAATATGCACATTTTAACAAAATTTATTTTTTTTCAATCCATGAGCATGGAATATCTTTCCACTTGTGTCATCTTCCAATTCCTTTCATCAATGTTTTATAGTTTTCAGGGTACAGGTCTTTCTCCGCCTTTGTTAAGTTTATTCCTAGGTATTTCTATTTTTGATGTAATTGTAAATGGGATTATTTTCTTAATTTCTCTTTCTGCTGCTTCTTTATTGGTATATAGAAATGAAACCAGTTTCTGTAGATTGATTTTTTTATCCTATGACCTTACTGCAGTTTTTTGGTGGAGTCTTTGGAGGGTTCTATGTACAGTATCATGTCATCTGCAAATAGTGACATTTTTACTTCTTCCCTAGTGATTTGGATGACTTTTATTTCTTTTTGTTTTCTGACTGCTGTGGGTAGCACTTCCAGTACTATGTTGAATAACAGTGGTGAGAGTGGACATCCTTGTCTTGTTCCTGACCTTAAAGGAAAAGCTCTCAGCTTTTCCCTATTAAGGTCGATGTTAGCTATGGGTTTTTTATATATGATCTTTACTACATTGAGGTATGTTCCCTAAACCTTCTTACTGAGGGTTTTTATCATGGATGAATATTGTACTTTGTCTAAAGCTTTTTCTGTGTCTATTGAAATAAATGATCATATGGTTTTTATCCTCTTATTAATGTGAGGTATCACATTGATTGATGTGCATTTATAAGCATTTTTGTGGGTCATATAATATGGCAAAGTATTGAAGTGATCCTTTTGATAATGGGACTGGAGGTGGCAACAGTGATGATGGAAAGAAGTAGCGGTAAATAATAGAGTCTTCACAATAGAGATAGTTACTTTAAACCTTACTAGCTGAGGTGTATTTAAGTCATTAAACATAGACACCCCCATCTATGTAGAAAAGAATGGCACAGGACAGCAAACAAGCTTTAATCTCCAAGCCCTCTGGAGAAGGAGACAAGACATCTGGAGAAGCAGGGATACTTCTCTGACAATGTGGTCTATAAATCATAGGTTAGAGAATTGCCCACTTGACTTTTGAGTGAGGCTCAGAGAATATACATGTGGTAAGATGCAGTGATCTGTAGTTGACTTTTTAAAAACCTATCTGTCTGTCTGTCTATCTGTATCTGTTCCTGAGACTTTGTTTTTCCAATCAGAGCACACGGACTCACTTGGTGAAATTGACAGCTATTAGCATGGGTGAAGAGGAATAGACTGAAGAGTGAAAAACAAACAAAAACAAAGCAAAAAAAAAAACCACTTTAAATTGAAGAGGATTAAACAGTAATGTTGACATTTAACATACATTTAATTGTGCTACTCAATAAAATAACATAGTTTAAATGTAAATATTTAAATCATAAAAAGATTATATAGTATGTATTTTACCATGAGAAAAAGATTATGTCCTATAGGTGTACCTTTATTCACTAATATTTGAGGGAATACTTTGCCAAAGTGCAAATACTTCCATTAAATATAACTCAAAATAATATTCATCTTAACAGTTAAAAAATGCAATTTTCTTCCTTTTTCTGGCACATTAAAAGATCAAATCCTAAATAAAAGCTCTATAAAAAAACCTGATGCCTACATAATTTAGAGGACAAAAGCATGAATTACTTTTATTTTTAAAAAAACAAACATACTCCTAAGGAAAAATGAAAGTATTCAACTCTCCAGACTTTATAATCCTATTTAAAATCTAGTATGCTCAGGGGCGCCTGGGTGGTGGCTCAGTCATTAAGCGTCTGCCTTCAGCTCAGGTCATGATCTCAGGGTCCTGGGATCAAGCCCCGCGTTGGGCTCCCTGCTCGGCGGGAAGCCTGCTTCTCCCTCTCCCACTCCCCCTGCTTGTGTTCCCTCTCTTGCTGTTTTTCTCCCTGTCAAATAAATAAATAACATCTTTAAAAAAAAAAAAGAACACAAACCTTATTTAAAAAAATAAAAAATAAAATCTAGTAGGCTCAGATTGAAGGACAAAAAAAGTTTATAAAATAAGTGTAAGATATTTCACAGTATGTGGATATAAGGAAAAGGATGTCTACTACTACATTTAAAGTATTTCTAGAATTAATGTTGACATCAAGAAAGCAATCAGGCAACAGATACTTATGGACAGTCTAATTTTCTAGATACCTGCGATTCACTTCTATAAGCACTAAAGCTGGAGGAAGAAAAGGATATTTTTTAAAGTTATCTTTCTAAAATGTATTATACATTCCCTTGTGGCTTTAACAGAGGGAATTAAACACTTGTTGAAATTGATTTGTATATGTTGAACTGTGACATGTTTGAAATATGAACATTTTCCCCCTGAATTCAGTAAAGAGAATATTAGACTTTTTTACGTGTCTTTGGCAGCAGTTTTCAACCCTGGATGTGCAACGAGGACTACCTGAGGAACATTTTAAAATAAAGAGCCCTATTTATATCCAGTGCCACCAACACTACCTATCACCCTTGATTCTGATTCTGTGGTCTGCAGTCTCATGCCTTAGCAGATAAAAGCCAGACCTGAGAAAGCATAAAATAAAGTCCATTTAAAAATGGAAGGAAGGAAGGAAGGAAGGAAACCAGAGTTATAGGGAATGGATTCTCAAAACCTTGATATTAATGAATACCTTTACAGATGATAAAAAAAGTATTTTGCAATAAGATTTGTCTCAATCTCTACTTTGAATTTTCCATTTATTTCTTATTCAGTAATAATTTACAATTATTTTTTCATTCTTCATAGTCTAATCTCCCTACCAATTTATTATTCTCAATCATTTTGTAAACTTAATCTCACTTCAGTCACTGAAGGTATCCACGCTGGCTCAAAATTTATTCATTTGTGGTCCTGAGTATGTCTATGAATGTCTTCACATCATCTACTTTTTTTAAGTTTTCTACTGTAGCTGGGAATGCCTTCAGAAAAGGGTATGGTGAACCTATTCAAGTTTCTGATCCTACCCTATAGTTGTTACCCATTATTTAAAATACTTTACAATTTCTCTACCAAGTATCACACAAATCATTTTTGCAAAACAATATTTATCATTGCTATTTTAAATGTCATTACTGAAATTGGATGATTTTCTTTCCAACACTATGTTCTTAGGAGTTCCATTTATAATTTTTATTTAAAAGTTGTAGCAGATATTGACTCTTTAGTCAGTCAAACCACTTTCTGACATTCTTTCCTGTAACACGAGAATGTAAAGCTTAAAATCACGTTTTTCACACTTCCTTGCAGCTAGGTTTCTGTACCTAGAAGATGCACCTACATAAGCTCTGGGAGGAAGAAACTAGTGCACGAGGTAAATCATATGGAGATCAATCTTTTTTGCCTAAGAACACTGAATGATGCTTAAACTAATAAAATGCCATTATCTCCATAGGCATGGATAGTGGAAAACTCAAAGATAACTGACCTGCCACAATTAATTAGCTCACACATTCATTATTTCCATTTGTACCTCCTTACACATAATTATGTATACATTCAGAAGTAGCTTGTTGATGAGACACAATCACAAAAAAAATTGTTGGGCATGGAGAAAGTTCTTTTCTCCCTGCATTTGGTTTCAAAGTTGACATTTTAAAGTTTAAATTTTATATGCAGAGTTGATATGATTCTCACATGAAAAGAAACAGATGTTGGCAATATAGAAGAATCCTTAGGGGGCAGAGAAAGGATTGAGAGGTAGGGATACTCTGTACCTAAATTGGGATTTGAAGCAGTACTCTTATCATGGAAAATAAGAGGAAGATGCACTGACCTAAGATAGGACATGACTTTAAAAGAACACATCAAATTTGGAATATGATATAGAGCAGTTTGAGAAAAGAAATAGAATAAGTGGGCTCATATGATGGAAAGTTGGAAGTAGATCTTAGAAATTGGAGTCCTAAAGAATTGGAGGAGATGACCCAAACTTCAAGATTAGATGGGCAAAACCAGAGAACTCCTAAAATGTGTCAAAAAAGTGTCAATACTAAGACAAACCCGGTCCTAAGATTAAAGCTGCCTGGGCCCCTCCGGCCAACCGAGTAGTCTTTTAAGTTTTAGCAAGCACCCTCAGCGGTGTGATTGATTAACTAAAACTTTTGTATATTTATAGATCCTAGAAAGAACAAAGCACTTCCACACGGCAACAGGCTCTCTGGTACCATCCTGCGCACCATGGAACCAGATCCTCTCGCACGACCTCTGAGCACCACAACAACATCTGTAGCTGGCACCATTGAGGTTGCGTGTAATCAAGAACTGTCAGACCACTATACTCCCTTAACTGCCCTAAATCCCTTTAAATATCTCTGGACCAAGCAGAAACCACAAAGTTGGCTTTTGGACAGGAGTCCACCTTCTCCTCAGGTGGCTGGCCTCCTGAATAAAGCTCTTATTCCTTTCCAATCAAAATTCGTCTCTTGAATATTGGCCTTTGGGTTTTGGTAACAAGATGACCAAAAAGCTTTGAAAAGAAAAAGAAAACACCTACAGGATTAATTTCTTCAGATATTAAAATTTACTTCTGGGCGCCTGGGTGGCTCAGTTGGTTAAGCGACTGCCTTCGGCTCAGGTCATGATCCTGGAGTCCTGGGATCGAGTCCTGCATTGGGTTCCCTGCTCAGCGGGGAGTCTGCTTCTCCCTCTGACCCTCCTCCCTCTCGTGCTCTCTGTCTCTCATTCTCTCTCGCAAATAAATAAATTTAAAAAATCTAAAAAAAAAAAAATTTACTTCTGATATAATTATTAATTTAAAAATGAGTCCATGTCTCAGGAGCAAATGGAAAGTTGAGAAACAACTGTTTATGACACAGTTTACAGTTGTTGCTCAAAGAAAAAACCATGTTTATGGGATAGCTTACAATTGCTTCTATCACCAACTAAATATTTATTAAAAGAACCCACAGTAAAATTACCTATTTGCCAGAAATAATGTTTTTTTTTTTAAAGATTTTATTTATTTATTTGAGAGAGAGAATGAGAGACAGAGAGCATGAGAGGGAGGAGGGTCAGAGGGAGAAGCAGACTCCCTGCTGAGCAGGAAGCCCGATGTGGGACTCGATCCTGGGACTCCAGGATCATGACCTGAGCCGAAGGCAGTCGCTTAACCAACTGAGCCACCCAGGCGCCCCAGAAATAATGTTTTAAAATTTACAGGTGAATGAGCGGTTACTTTTATTTGTGACTTATAGATTCATTTGGGGAAAATATTCACATGAACAAAGATTTGCAAAAATCACCCAGTGTAATTACCAGGATAAGACATTATGTATTATTATTTCATTATAACTATTATCACAAACCTCTCAACATGACTATTTGTAAATATGACTTAAGTCAATGACTAGAAGTAATTGGCCATCATAAACTAACAATATTTAGCATAATGATGGAGTAAATCCAGTTTAATTAAAATATGCAAATGTCAATGACATTGTTATTTACAAAGATAACAAACAAAAGGCATTACCTGTATATTCTTTGACTTACACAACTTAATTAAATTCTAATGTGTATATGAAATAACACCTATTCTGACAGTTTTATTCAGTGGCAGTTCACAACCATGTTTCATAAGTTATATATATATACACATACATATTCACATATATTATTGCATGAGATCCATAGGTTGAAGTAATGTTTTCAACCTCTTAGAAATGCTGATTCAACAATTAAGTTCTGAAAGTAATTTATGAAAATTAAAAATGAAAACTACCACATTGATATTAGACGTGCGACTTTTTAAACTAAAAGAAACTACTTTGACTCTTGCAAACATTTTCTTTTTATATTTCATGTAAGCAGTCTTCTTGTGATATGGTAATGGTTAACTGAAAATCTCTAAATCTGAATCCCTTTATATTCTGTACGCAAGGTACAAAGGAGCACAAAACAAAATCTAAGACCATATCCAGCAAGACACTCAGTGCTGGTGAACAATTTACAGGTGAAGTCAAGGCACTTGCTAGGCTGCTGATGCAGGCAGCAAGGAGGGCAGAAAAAGAAAATATTCTTTTAAACAACAGTGGTGAAGGTCAAGTCCTGATTTTAATACCTCATGAAAGCACAAAATTATTATTATAAAATTAGGTTAGCTATTATAACAAACAGATTCGTGTGACATACATTAAGTATATTAATAAGCTTTTATTTCCTTTTATAATAGTTTGTTAGGCCAAGGTAGAATGCTATTGGTTTCTAGCTTGTAGGCATCACTTCATTAATATGAGTATTAAGTTGATTCAAGTCAGTAAAATACTAATGTACCTTTTAAGATTTGCATGATATATTGAATGGCTGGGGGGAGGGTAGTTGGCGGATAAGAGAAGGAAACTAGAAACCAGTAAGTATAGAATAATCACATTTTTATGATAATAAAAAGCATATATACACACACACACACACACAGAAGCAGAGTGACAAGAAGAAAGTTTATAAATGCTTAGAAACAGATCAGGAAAAAGACCCACAGAAACTCAAAACAGTGGATGGTAGGAGGGGGGACTGTTAGTTATGAGAAGAGCTACTTTGTTGTTTTATTTCGTTATTTCTTAATTGTTTTAAATTCTGTTTTTTTAACAGAAATTATAAATCATGTTTAATAATTTTGCTTTGACAAAAAAGTAAAATTGACTCTCTGGAAGTAAAAATGAAAGCATTTCAAATATGAAAATAAAGTTTCCTGGGTTCAAACACATCAAATGGCCTGTAGCTCTCAAGCCTAAACAAATAAATATGTGCATATGTGCAAACTAAAGTTTAACTTTTTTATTAATGCTATAAAATTCAAAAGGAAAACTATTCCAAAGAAAAATATTATTTTTGCAGCTGTTTGCTCAGGAAGTTTTATAAACTGAAAATCTATAAAGAATAGTTTAATTGCAATCAAATGCCATGCCTTGACTTTCCAAAAGAGGGAGATATAACTCCACTGCCACAAATGTATCGATTTGATACATAAAGGATACATTCAAACACACACCTTATTGAGTTACCTAAATAAAATAATTTTAAGAAAAAACTTTAAATTATGTGTTTATTTTAGCATTATTATTTTAATTGCCTAAAGAGCACAGTGAAATCTATGAAAAATATCATGATCCTCAATAATAAAATGGAAGCTGCTCCAACTTTTTTGAAACTCTCAATTGTAGAATAAAAATATGACAGAAATCTTGCATCGTTTATAATTTGAAAAAACACAGATTCAGAGACCCCAGATGTCATGGTTACTAAAAGTTATGGGTTCTTATTATTATTTGAAAATAAGATTTAGTATCGTTTAGAAGAACTAGAGAGAGAATGCTGTTTCCTGCAGTGATTATTAAAAACATGAATATCAAATGCTGTACCTGGGGGCTTCCTATTGAAAACAATGTTCACAGAATTTACTTTATAAATGAAATCAAATCTTTTAAAATGTACTGCATCTTTTGAAAAACAAAAATAATATAACCTAGTTTCTAAATTATGAAAAATAATATCAATCAATGAATTAAAAAGCTCAAAGTAAAAGAAATATTTGAGTTATAACCAAGAAGACACACTAATGATGAAAGAAGGGATATTAGTATCAAAACCCAGATATTAATTCAACTTGATAACAGCAATGGTATCATTCTCTGGAAAACTATATTCTAAAAGGAATGTGAAATTGTTCCCGGTTAAATACATATACATATACATTTAAATATGAAATGCAAGTAAGCAAAAACAGTTGAAAACAGGGCACCTATTTATTCAGAATGCTATTTACCATATTTATTTATTTTACCCACTTTCTATGTAATTACAGTTAAAAATGGATGGTTTGTTTCTCTTAATCAGCATGTGGCCAAATCACTAAGTTTCCACACATTTAAAATAAGGTTTGAGCTAGTTGATTACTATAGTGCTCCCCCACTTCAACATATAAGTCAGTATATTGCAGAGGAGAGACTGGAAGATTAACATTTCACTTTATTGTTTCAGCCACTTATGACACCAGACAAGAAACTTAATCTAGCTAACATCCACTTTCTTCAGCTAAAACTGGGAATAATTATAGTATCTATACCTCATAGGACTGTTAAATAAGGGTTGTAAACCAAAACAAGCTATTAAACAAATAAAATGTTTAAAATAGTACCTATAACATACTGAATACTCAAAATAATACTTTTTTTAAATTCCAACTAAAATGCTCTAACAATTTAAACTCATAAAAGAAGAATAGTATCTGTGGAAGACCATTCACAGTCAGGAAACATACTGCAAATAAAAACAACTGTACTGATAATATTTTCCTTATTTAAACCTTAAGTAACTGCAGATGATTTATTCTGCGATGAGCATGAGCTGGTATTTTGTGGGCTCAGATCTTACTAACGTGAAGAGATGCATGAATCTTGGGCAAGTTATAACTTCCTTGAAATTCAATTTTCTTAACTACATCAACAATATTTGATGAAGATGATCTCAAAGGTTCCTTCTTGTTTGCAAACTCTAGGACTGCTCATTACAAAGAAAATATTGTATGTATGTGTACAAACTGATTTACATATGTGCAGATAAATAGATATATATAGAAAGAACAAGATAAGATAATAAAAACAGCATATGTAAGTTCTTAGGTTATGTGAAATAGATGCTTAATCACTGTGTTATTTCATTAAGGAAGAGACTTCTAAGCCATTTTGAAGGAAGAAATGGATCTGTAAAGGCAAAAACACAGAAAATGGGCCATTCTAGGAAGTGAATAAAATAAAATATATATTTAGAGTTGGAAACAAATTCTCCCGAAATAACAAAACCTGATTCCAGAAGATTATACAAACCTTCAAGTAAGAAACTGGCAAGAAGAATACAAGAAAGTTTGAAACAACAGCAATTAATTCATTAATGAAGAAAATGGAAATGCCATCCTGAGGAGTTTAAGTTTAGGATTGAGTTAACAGCTAAAAAAGTACCAACTCCTTAAGCCACCAACAGTACAATAAGATAATAATGACAGATCATTAGATCATTTTTACCCTTTAAAGGTATCTTCACAAAGTCATTAGGTGGGACATGTAAAATATAAATATATGAAGCAAATAAACTGAGGAACCAAGATATAAAATCAAATAGCTAATTACTAATGGTTAAATAATAACCCAAAGTGCCTCACCCCTGGCCCAATGTTATTTCTACAAGGGCGGTAGTTTTAAACTTGCCATCCACCAAAATCATCAGGAGCTGTTTAAAAATACACAACCCTCTTCCTCTGTGATGGTGATAAAAAAAAGCTATCTTTGAAAACTACTATCTGCTCTGGTGAGAAGGGGAAGCCACTAGAGTAATTCAGACATCAGGCAATAAAGGTCCAAGCTACAAGTGAAGAGAACAATATTTGAGAAATCCTACAGAGGTAAAAATCAGCTAAATTTCTTGACTGATGGAATGTGATGGTAATAGAAGACAAGAGATAAAAGAACTATATATTTACAGTTCTGGGTGGCTAAGAGGATGGCAGACCCTTTGAGAATGATACGGCAGTTGAAAGGTTATGCTGCTTTACAACTGAAAAAAATTAGTTTTTTTCCTTATATTTAATGTCAACTGTATACTTGCATCTCATCAGATTTATCTTGAGTTTTGATTCATACATGTAACTGAAACATATGTATTTTTGCAATACTATCAGATTTTTTTGTTAATATTAAGCAACTTTAAAAACTGTATGTGGTATATGAGTGTTTATGCATGAATATACTTTACATGTAGGTTTACCTTTTCTCATCCCCCACCTCACCTCAGAAGAACACCAGCACTGTTAAAACCCAGAGCTAAAAAGTTAAACTATATTAATTTCATTATTTGCTTTTCTAGAAAAAAAGTGTTATTTCTAGCTAATTAGGTCGGCAAAACAGAACTGTATAATAAGTCTAAATTATAAAAATCCTTATTTTCAAGTACTTGTTACTTTCCAAGTTTAGTCTAATTTAAATTAGTATTCTTCAAGTAAGTCTAGTAGAAGCCCTCTCCTCATAAACAAGTAAGGATCATTTATAAACAATATAAAGCACTTAGTTTAAGTAAAGCAAATATTTGCTTGATAGTATACAATTACATGTGTGAACTACTCTTCAATAAAGTTGAATTACATTAAAGCTAAGGATCCTTTCGCAGAGGCATCTTTCTTTTAGAATACATTCCCATTACCCATTAGCCTAAGAAATTTGTTATATTTATATATTACTTACAAATTATGATAAATTAAGACAAATTTTATGGTTTTTTAGGCAAATTTCACCATAGTATGTTTAGACAATTGTATAAAACACAAAATAACTGCATGTTAAGTCAATATATAGTTGATAACCTTCAGGAGTTACAAGCAGAAACAGCCACAATTGTTCTTGTGACTTGTTAGAGGTCACTGAAAAGACTATGGGAATTGTCTTCACCGAAATATAAAAGGATCTCTTGGTGACTGGATGGACAAAAACGTGTGTGCAATATGAGAACAGTATCCAAATTCATTCCAGTGCTCACAGTTTAATACATTTCCTATGATATGCCTTTTCACATTGATTAGCTCTTATTGATCATCCACATCCAGTCCTTGTATTTGATTAGTTTCAAAACAACTAACTTTTCTCATTTCCAATAGTTCCTTTCTTCATTAAGGATTCTCTACCCATCTTCACTGTGGTAGCTTCATTTTGCTCTGTCTCCTTGATCTCTTCCATAACATTTCATTAAGATTTCTTTTTAAGTTGTACAGAGATTTTATGCATAGTTCCAAGATTCTTAAAATGTAAACTTTGAATTAAGAAAATGAATGCTCAAAAGCACATAAAATTCTTTACATGAATAAGCACTGGGCAAAGCACACAGTTTTTTAAACACTCTTGTGAATTTTCAGACATTGGTGGAGTGATCCCATGAACACACTAGCTGAGCCTCAGGAAACATTTTGTAAGGAGGAAGACAATGCTGATTTACAGACTCCTCAGATACTGCCTTATTTTATAATTTATAAACTACTTGGCCTGTACTCACAAAATCTGCAAAGATGTGATTACTGAAAGCATAATAAGCATGGCTCTGAGCACTTGTGTGCAGAAAATACAGTTGAGATTACAGAGAATTAACTCAGTACCAAACATTGTTGCAAATACTTTTACCCTCTCATCAATTCCATGGGGTACTATTATGAATCCCAGTCTAGGAGACAGAACTGAGATACGAGAATGACTAGCCAAAAGTCACACCAATAGCAGGTACTGGAAACAGCAAGTGAACACAGTCTGGCTGGAATCCGTATTTATATACATTATGCTTTTACCACTACTCAAGAGAACATGGAGAAACTTATCCTCTGAAATATAGGTCATACTGGCATGGACATAAAGTCAAAGCCATCTAATGGGCAGAGTGCCCAGGAGTAATGTCACACGGTATTGGCATTCAGATGTATTTAGATATTCAGGTGAGACACGGTACACTGTTTTGAAGAACGTCATTGGGCAGAATACTCAAAGAGACGATTTGTTCTGTGGGTATATTATGAGAGGACAAAAATTTAAATAACGAAATACGTATCTTGAGAGAATAAAAACAATCACCATAGTTCTTATTTATTATGAATATAAAAAAATGGAAAATTGAAATCTACTTGAGTACTATTTATTTGAAAAGTTTTTGAAATACTAGTTACTTTTTTTTAAATGCAAACTGGGGAATACCCAAGAGGCTCAGATATGTATCTTGCTTAAAGCCATAAACAGCATATAAAAAGCTTATATACTCCAAAGTCTTTATCCAATTCTCTATATAAAATAACTTGTCATGACACCTAGTTAACAAGAGTGAATGGACTCTTCATAAACACTGAGTTATTCCAACTTCTTTCCTGATGCTTTGCCTTTAAGAAAAGTGCTATAGCAGGACTCCTGGGCTGTCTTAACATAAGGTAACTATATGAGTTCATGTATCCTAATCTTGTATAAGGGGAGAAGGGCGAAGAAGGTCTCCATGACTTTAAGGAATTCTGCAACTGTGATTGTGTAAGTTTCACCGATTAGGGTGATATGATGTGGGGCAGTAAAAGAGCATACGTTGGGCAGTAAGGAAAAAAAAAAGGCATTTAACAGAGTTTCCCTTGAGTTTCTCTGCTCAACAAAATAAAATATAAAATCTTGTTCAAGCATCCCTTTATTGCACCCTGCCCATATTCTTTAAAATTAGAATGAAAACAGTGGTATACAACTAATCCAAAAAAAAAAAACAAAAAACCCCATCGTATTTTTTCAAGGGGACTTGAGACCTACAAACAAACACAAAACCCAAAGAAAGAAAAGAAAAAGAAAGAAGATCTGAGGACACAATTCTGTTTTTTAAAGCCTCATGAACTAGAGGCATAAGGTCTGCAGTAACAGAGTCCTTTGAGCTGTCATCAGTGTGGTCCCCACACCAGCAGCCTTGGCATCATCTAGGAACTTGTAAATGCAAATTCTCAAGTTCATCCCAGACCTACTGAATCAGACACCCTGGGCAGTGTCTTTCATCAAGCCTACCAGGCGCTTCTGACCCACGCTGAAGTCTGAGGACCAGTGCTTTCGGGTACTGTTACACAGGCTGCTGTGAACATGCAGGTGGATGACGTGCATGTGGGGAGTGAAGAGTTTATGAGCAGGGACAGTATTTGCAGTTTGATCACCACAGTGGGTGGCTGAAGCCATAGGACTTCGAGGAGTGAGCAGAGGGGGGGCAAGACCACTGGAGCAGAGGAGGATGAAGGAATTGAGAGGCCAGCATGCTGGCAGGTCTCCTATGAGGATACTGAAATCAACAAAATTATTTTTCTTTAAAACAGCCTCTTAAGGGTACAACTGAAACTTTTGAGGTGCTTCTGTCCTCCCCAAAATTTAAGATTTTTCTCTAAAATATTTTGTTTTAGTAAGATAAATTTGAGAATATAATTCTTATTTTAGTAAGATTCCATTTATCAATTTACCAGCTTTAAAAAGCAGTCTTCTAGTACTATGTTAAATACTTTTAAAAAGTCCTTTCATTAATTATTATAAAATTACAGATAAATGCTGGCTCTTACCTTTTCCTTCTTGTCTGATGCTCCTACAGATTTATTTTAAAAAGTGAAGAATTAAATGTGTATTTAAAAATGCTCAAGGTATGTGCTATGGCGAGCGCTGTGAATTGTGTAGGACTGTTGAATCACAGACCTGTACCTCTGAAACAAATAATACATTTTATGTTAAAAAAAAAAAAAAGAAGATAGTAGGAAGAGAAAAATGAAGGGGGGGAAATCGGAGGGGGACACGAACCATGAGAGACTATGGACTCTGAGAAACAAACTGAGGGTTCTAGAGGGGAGGGGGTGGGGGTATGGGTTAGCCTGGTGATGGGTACTAACGAGGGCACGTTCTGCATGGAACACTGGGTGTTATACGCAAACAATGAATCATGGAACACTACATCTAAAACTAATGATATAATGTATGGTGACTAACATAACATAATAAAATAAAATTAAAAAAAAGAAATTATGTCAAAGTATAGTTGTTAGGTGATTAACAAGCTTTATTCAGCAGCTAAAAAAAAAAAACATGCTCACCAACAATACAAAAAATAAATGATTAGAGCCAATACCTATTTAGCTTTGTTAAGAAGGGGAGGAAACTCATTCTTCTTAAACCTTAATTTAAATCTTAGGTATCTTAAATGTACCCATCCAGCTGTCCTAAGAATTCTCTGTTATATAGGCGATCAGTTTACATGCTCAATTTTGCTATTCAGGAAAACCCGTTAGAGCCTGGTTGCTGTCCAGGTGCAAATTCTGCTCAGTATGCTTTTACATCCCACACTGCTATATTTACATGCAGTATTTTCATTAAAATCCTACTCTTACTTTATGCAGAAGTTGTTGTCAAATTAAAAATAGCATTAAAAGTAAGACTAGCATTTCCTGATAATTTGGACATCCTTCAAAAAGTGGCAAAATTTTAAGCCTCATGTAATATTATCTAACAAATTCCAGATTGCTTTAGGATTTTACTTTCACTTTATTTGTGTAATGTTGGCGTTTACAATTTGATCTAAAAGATATCATTATAATTGTACATTAATAATACTAGTTATATCTTTGAGTGTATATTGCCAGTTGTCTCCTCTAAACTTATTATGAACACCACTCTTTTTCTAAGTTATAATGACTGAACTCATAAAAGTTTTAAAGCTGTTTAAGTTTTAAAGGATATATTATTTACAGTTGATCGCAGAAGTATATAAAAAGAAAAGTTTCTAGCTCAAGATTAATTCTTCCATTTCCTTAAATAAGTTCCTTTTAAATGGCTATGACAGTAAATGCTAATTGCATTTCAAAAGCAATCGTCCATTTTTTCTTGAAGACAGAACTTGCTGAATTTTAGCTGGACAAATGGCCCCCAAGTTAAACCCACATTTCCCAACGTTCCTTGCAGCGAGGATGGTCAATGAAACTAAGATCTGGTCAAAAGGATGTGTATAGAAATGATGTGTTCACATCCTTAAAAGGGAATGCCTTTGTTTTTCTTTTTCTGTAGGAAACAGAGATGGTAGATATTGTTTATCATGTGGGTAACATACTTGGTGACAGAAGGCCAAGAGGAGGTAACAAGGAAACTGGTCTGAACATACACATGGAACAGACACAGACTATCCATAGAACATCTAGTGACCTGAACTTTTACTTCAGAGAGAAATGAACCATCTATCTTGATCAAGACACTGTTATTTTGGTGCTTGACAAAGCAAAATAACCAATATCTTACTTAATATGGTGACTGAGAAAGATGCCTATGTCCCACTAAAACAACCTTAATAAAGTCAACCAAGTGTAGTCCTAGGCCAGCAAAACACATTACAAAAAAAAAAAAAAAAAGAAGAAGAAAAAGAAAGACAAAAAAAAAAAGGAACAGCATGGTGGAGCCCCACTCACCACACTCACCATACTTGGCTCACCTCACACCTTATTTGCTTTCTTGAACCACATTCATTATGGACTTCTCCAACCATCCTCTGTCTAGCCAGCCACACAAGCCTTTTAAACAACTTGGTTTCTTTCATCCTCTATCCTTAGCTTTTCATCCTCTATCCTGTGGATATTTTAGTCTCTTTCTTTTTTGACTCTATAATGACACCGAAGTCCTTCCAAGGTACTGTGTATGGTCTCAACCAACTACTAGGTCCTTCCTTTCTGAGCCTTGCCCCTTCATCAGTGCCCAAGCTGACACATCTAGCCAGAGAGGTAGGACATGGATACATGATATGGTCATGCTAGGCATAGGGACTAGTCTAGATTTAGAAAGTACAAAGTAAAGTCCACCTTACTTTAGAAATTTCTGGCTTACAGAGCTATAAAACTAACTACACACATATCTACCAACACACACACACAAACACATATACAAGTATGCGTACATATTACATAGTGATTAGCAATATCATAAGATCAAACTGTTTCAATCTGTGTGCATAGCTTCCTTCGAGGATCTTCATTGTAAGCTGCCCTCACATAGTAGTTATGATTCCATCAACTACCTAACTCGAAATATATATATTTAGATATATATAAATATATGTATATTACTTACACCATATGTTCTATTGAATGTTCCTAACAACTAAAAATATATCAGATTGTTTTTTTGTGTGTCTTCTCCCAAATTTATTACTGTCATTGCATGGCCACTTGCTCCTAGGAAAACATGTATTCTAAAAACATATCAGAATTTGCAAAGGTTTATCATTTAAGCCAAGGGCTATGCTTGGTAGTGTTTTTAAGCAGAGTTATCAAGAAGTCACAGGAATTGTAATTAAACTAATAAATTATAGAAACATAGCATAATGGTTAAGAACACAATCTCCAGAGCCAGACTTACTGGGTTTCAATCCCAGCTCTACCAACTATCAGCTATCAGCTAGCTAGGTGACTTTAAGAAAGTTATATAATCTCTTTGTGCCTCACTCTTCTCTTCTGAAAAATGGGGATAATGATAATAGGACATTCCTGATAGGGCTGCATTGAGAACTAAATGAATTAATATTTTAATGTGTTTAAATTGTACCTGGCACATGGTTAAGTTCTATAAAATAAACAAAGGACTCTTTTTACAAAGAAACAAGCTGATTATATTTATAGCCTAGCTTAGGCTATAAATTCTGTATACTTAATCACTGCATATATTAAATTATGAAATAATTATTTTATATACTGAATTTTTAAAAGAAGGAAGAGTAAAAACATAGGAGAAATGAAAAAAAATCAACAGGTTTATGGGATTTTTTTTTTCTTGTGCTTGTCTCTGAAGGTGACCTTTTGGGGAAAACGTATGTTATTTGTTCTCTGAGCTGTGTATGATTAGTTTCTTCATCATACACAGACAAATTAGAAAGGCTGCTGTGGTGCCCAGAAATCATCCGTTAAACAAAGTCAAAATTAATGATAAAATTGAGTTCCCTTTGTGTTTGATTTTCATTTATCTGCACTCAATTATAAACGAGCTACCAAAGAACGCTACCCATTAGCTGTTAATTCATAATGACTTCAGAAAGCAATCCCTATACTGCCAGTGATATCTCACTAACAACCTCCTACTCTGCAGGGCTTTAGCTTGAAGACGAAAAGAGAAAACAAAACTACATACTCCAAGGTGCTCCTCATCCCATCATGGAAAACTCCAATGCTTAATATAAACAAGCTGTAATAAGACTGCATCTATATATCTAAAAAGGACTTGAGCCATTTTTTTCTTTCATCTTAATTTATTATAGCTTAAGCAAAATAGACCTAGATGTAGTAACGGTGCATCCCAATTTCGATTTCACTGTGTCAAAAGTAAATATTCCTCAAGGTTAGAGAAAGTTTTCAATGAGGAAAATGTCTAAAACAGATGATATCTGTCTCACCCGTAGAGAAATAACATAGGATTATTAATTTGGGATAGGATAAGAGTGACATCATCCCATAATTGGACTTGTCTTTCTTCATAGTACTCATCTAAATATTTGACCTCTGGCACATCTCATAGTAAATCCATTTTGTAGCCTCCTAACTAACTGGTTCTGAACTATAAGGAAAAAGATTTAAGCCCCGTTTATTTACTCATAGGTGATCTAAAGAAATATTAAAACAAATTTGGGTCTTTTTGGAAGTAATTTCAAGCCCTTATTCACAGATTTGCATATATTTAATTTATATTCTTAACTTTCAAAAAACTTACAATTTAAAAAATATGGAATGTCATATTTAAAAATAAAATGAGAAAGAAAAATCAACAGTTACAATGAAAATAGTCAGAAGGCAAGAAGGGCTGGAGGGCAAGGAGGCGAGATAATGGTATAGGGCTCTGGAGTTGGATGGTTATTGCAATTATACATTTCACTTAATTTTAAGTTTTCTGACAGACAAGAGAAAAGGGGGAATAATAGTGAGATAAAAATAAACATTTCGGATCTTCCAGAGAAAGGCAAACTTTTTTCTAGTATTGAGCTCTCTAAACAGTAACTCGCAATTATTAACACAGAAAATGCTAAAGATTCATTAAAACTAGCTGTGATTTCCAGATTCTAATATTTGTTCATTTTTTTTAACCCTGATATCAATAGGATTTCCAAAAATAACAATTCTATAGGTCAAAGATGCCTAAATTCAAAGAATATAATTTAAAGTTACTGACATGCAACTTTATAAATTTCTTTCACTTTCTGTATAACGTGCATATGCAAAAATATTTCCAACAGTGGCAAATGGGCTTACCTGATGGTCTCTATCCATTTCATCCATGACATCAATAACATTTATTGAGTAGCTTCTATTAGACATTTCTAGGTCCCAGGGACACAAGGATGACCAAGACATTGACCCTGTCCTCAAAAAGTTTACAGTCTAAAACTACATATCATCACAGTGAATGAGGAGGGAACAGGCTCCAGAAAGGTTTGTGGCAGAAGGGGTAGTTGGTAAGTGGAAAGTAGACTTTGGCATTATGGAAAACTTCACCAAAAATAAATAGCACCTAAACTCTACATCAAAGACTAGAAGTTTGTCAGACAGCAGCAGGGGAAGCCATTCCATGTAGAAGGGATGCTGCCTTTGCATTTGCTGAGATATGGTAAGAATGGCATTTGAGCAAACTGCAAGTACTTCAGTGTGGACTGTACCTCATTGTTACGGACTGAATGTTTGTTTGTTTGTTTGTTCGCCCCAAATTCATATGTTGAAATTCTACCTCCCCCCCAATGTGATGGTATTAGAAGGCAGAGAGTATAGGAGGTAATGAGGATTAGTGAGGTCAAGAGGGTAGAGCTCTCATGAATGGGATTAGTGTCCTTATAAGAGTCTAAGAACTTTCCTCCTCTCTCTGCTCTTCACCATATGAGAAGTTGCCAATGAGAAGTTGACAGTCTGTAACCCAAAAGAGAGCCCTCACCAGAATTCTACTATGCTGGCATCCTAGTCTCTGACTTCTAGCCTCTAGAACTTTAATAAATTTCTGTTCTCTGTAAGGCACCCCGTCTACAATACTTTGTTATACAGCTCAAATGGACTGAGGCAAGGATAAAGACAAAGTTGGAGAGGAATCCAGAGGCCAGGGCATGGAGGGCTTTGTATGTCAAACTAAGAGTACAGAATTTAAACTAGAGGCCAGTGTTGTTCAATTCTTTCAAAATAGAAAAATTATTTAAACATAATCATACATGGGAGCCCAGTATAAAACAGGGAAAGGATCTCCGTATTTCAAGTGAGTGCTGGGGAATCTGAAAACTCACCAGGTCAGCCTCTTGATACACAGTGTGAAAACCCTAGCTATAACCAAATCAGGGGTTGGGAGAGTTCATCACAAAGGGTTTAAAGCAGAAGCATAACATGAGCAGATTTCAAATCTTAGAATCATGACTGTGGGGCTATAATATGAAAATGGACTGGGGCATTTCCGGAGTAGAATTTAGTGATTGATCACTTATATATAACACTCAGTGCTCAACACAAGTGCCTTTCTTAATTCCCATCATCCATTTAGCCCATCCCGCCACCCACCTCCCCTCCAGAAACCCTCAGTTTGTTCTCTAGAGTTATAAGAGTCTGTTATGGTTTGCTTCCCTCTCTTTTCTTCCTCCCCTTCCCCTATGTTCATCTAAACAACTTTGAATCTAGATATCCATAATACATAAACTTTAATCCTAGACAAAATGTAAAATATCTAAGATCTCAAGCCATTGCCGGAAGAATTTCTATAGTAATGTGTCTAGGAAAGGAAAGTGTTAACAAGTTACAAAAACAATGATTTATGACAAGTTTGAGTTGGCAGGTGGTACACAGCAAAAGGATATATTTTTTCCAATATCATAACTAGAAATGATCCCTCAGAAACTGCAGAAGATTGAGACCCTATCATAGGCCACGACACAGTAAAACTCATTTATGAATTTATATGAAATACTGATATAAATATATAAATATATGGTTCAAATGATTTGTAAATGAGATTTACATTGCTTCATTCACAGGTCTTAAGTTTAAAAGTACCATCATCCAGTTATCTGTACTATTTTCTTTTATTTTATTAAGATATTAAGAGTAGGAGAGGATAAAAACCAACGAATGGGAAGTGAGAATATGGAAAGAGCACATGTACATGATAGTAGGTTCTTCTTTCCAGGACTCTCTACCATACAAGAGAAGAAGAACATTCAGGATCCATTAACAGTAGCTAACTTTTGTTAACTGAAAATGAGACTACTTTTATATGCTTTAGAAGAGAGAGTTTGAATATTTGTGAGGAAAACAATGAGATCATTAAGGGTCAAAGTCCTGGGAAAAAAAAAGAAGAAAACACAGGTTAAAGAATAAGTTGGTCATTATAAAAATTATAGATGTTTTAAGAAATGAAGGATTTTTTAAAAAGCAGAATTAAAGAAAAAAAGCAAAAAAAAGTTTAGCAATTATGTTGTTCTGCACATTTTCAGAGTAAAATTTCCTCAAAGAGATTCACTATTTTTTTTTTAGTCTTCCTATACATGATATCCTCATAAGTCAAATTGGCCACTGTTTCCTACGTAGAATTGTTAATTCCTGTTCAATCTTGCTTGACTTTATATTCCTTCATTCCCTAATTGACCCCTGACAACCTATTCATTAATCTACATCTATTAACTCCCACAAGACCAAGCTTAAAATGCATCTCTTCCCATAATCATTCCCTGACTATTAAACCTGTGACCTTTATTCTTCTCCATCTGTCCACTTCCCCAAGAATCTGTCTCTAATCCCTTGTTCTTTCTCCTCATCATCTTCTCTCTTGGGTTCCTTCTTGGCCCCATCAATATGTAGCCAAAAGTAAAGAGAACTAAATCACTAACAAATAAAAAAAAGGGAAACAACCACATATTCCATTTACTTATTCCTCTTTTTCCTGGCACAACCTTCTCAAAAATATAAGCTTCTTCCTCTACTTCCTTCTCAGCCAGAGAATGCTCAAGCAACTCATTTGTTTATGGGGAGTTTTCTCCAAATGGACAATAAATTCAAAGCGCAGGCATTTTATCATTTATTTCTTCACCTACATCTGGGAAGACAGTATAATACGTCAAGTGCAGAAAATATAAAATTAAATATATGTTAACTCAGCTATTAAGAGAGAAAAAGAGCAAAATTTGATAAAGAAATTAATGTGGAGCAAACTCAGAGTAGAAAAAACCATTCCCACTTTCTACCTCACCCACCCTCTCTAGGCAGACAGAGTTACTCTTTAGACTGGCAAATAGACTCCTTTGGAAATGTACATATTTATTTTGTGTTTTCTATCAACATTTTAGAGAACTTCAGAAAAAAAAAAGAAAAGAAAAATGAATCAATTAGCAAGCCTTTATTCTCATCTACAGAGGAAGACCATTTCCTGGTATGCTATTTAGGTTTATTAACATTCATATTGTATTTTGCAAACACAAAGAATTACAATCTGTGTGGTAAGGGAAGGAGCATCTAATTCTAACTATGTATTCTCTAACAAATTAGATGTTTCTTAGGGTCTTAGGGTCTTAAAGGTTGATTAAGTTGAACCAGGTAACAAATGAAGTGAGTAGAGGATTTTCTGTGGGTCATAAAGAAGAAAATCTTTATCACATATAATAATATGTAAAAACATCACAAGCAAGAAATAACCAGTTTGGCCAAAATCTTATAATCATGGCATACAATGAGAATATAATGACCTAACTAAGGCCCCAGAAAATTTAAAATATTCTTCTATCCAGTAGATGTACTTTTTTCTTCTTCCATTTAAAGAAGGGTGTTTAGAAGTATGAATTAAAAATGACAAGCTTAACAAATGTCTGTTGAAATAACAGCAAGGCAATACAAACAGTATTAACAGAAAAGGAGTCAGTAAGAGACCAGAAATTTCAACAAATGTTTGGAAGACAGAAAGTAGCTGAAGTGAGAAGGAACTAAGGCAAAAATTAAAACTGGATATTGCAGAGGAAGAACCTAAAGAGAGCTGGTCAATTTGCTTCACAGCACCGCGAGGAGACTAGGCATCTGCAGGCTCCTAACACTATGGAAGAAGGTGAGTTAAACAAGGGGACTGTGTTAAACAAGGGGTATTCAACAAGGGGACTGTGAGCTCTGGAGCACACCTTCTCCCTAGCCTATACAGATAAATGTATATCCCTCCAGAACACCACCTCTTACCCCTCAAACAGGAGATGAGAGGTTGATGCTCCAAAAGACAATGAACTAGGAAAGCTCCAGAGACAATGAGTACAGTAGATGACAGGTGATTCACATGATTGAAAGTAGGGGGATTAAGTGTCTTAGTGTCACCTTTCATGTTGGAACCATCCTCCACTTCCCTTGTCCTTATCCATGAATGCCAGTAGCCAGGTATAAAGTCCTTTGGTCCACACCCCTTCCACCCACCCCCTGTAGGGGACAGGAAGATTCATCTGGAAAGATCTCAAAGAAAAACCTTCACTTATTGCTACCAATTTAAAAGCTGGCTCACTTTCTGACTACCCAACAGTGAAGCTCACCAGGAATAAGGCCCTGTGTATGTGCAGAGAATTTTCAGATGCTTTTTCCTACCTCATTCTAAAATATGACCATATAGCCATGGATCACAAGGCATTTGAAAACAGCATGCAGAATGAAAGACAGAGACTAAAAGAAACACAAAATAAAATCTGAAAAAAAGAAAATGAGAGTAGGGGGTCAGGAGTAAGAAGCAAATTTGGGGAAAGAAAATAAAAGAAAACTTCTACAATAATTTTCAAAAAGATAAAAGTATCTTTGGCCATTTAACAATGACAGAATGTATGCAAAAGGAGAAAACAAAAGCATGTTATTAGAAATGTTAAAAAAAAAAAAGGGGGGTGCTGCTGGGTGGTTCCATGGTTAAGCATCTGCCTTTGGCTCAGGTCATGATCCCAGGGTCCTTGGATCGAGCCCCACGTCAGGCTCTCTGCTCAGCAGGGAGCCTGCTTCTCCCTCTCCCTCTGCCTGCCGCCACCCCACTGTGGTCTCTCTCTCTCTGTCAAATAAATAAAATCTTAAATGTTAAAAAAATGTGATTATTAAAATGAAAGTAGCTGGAAAATAAAGTTATTTCTTAAAGCAGAACAGAAAGTCAAAATGATGGGCCACTTGAGAGAAAAAGATAAGAAAACTTAAGAGATTCAATATCTAGATATTATAAATTCCTGAAACAGTGAACAAAGAATATGGGACAAGAAAATTGGCAAAGAAATAACACAAGAAAATATTCCAGAAATGAAGGATAAAGTGCTTATGAGATTTACCTTCTTCTTCTTCTCCCCCCATCCCCCAAGAGTTTTAGGAGCTGTATGCCAGCAACTGGGGCAAAGACCAAATACAAATGTTTCACTGTATCAGAGAAATAATTCACATAACATGACATTCACCCTTTCAAAGTATTCCGTGGTTTTTAGTATGGTTCGCAAGGTTGCATGGTATGCAAACATCACCATGATCTAATTCCAGAACATTTCCATCACGTTAAAAGGAAACACTATACTCATTAGCAGTCATTCCCCATCCCCTCCCAGCTCTTGGCAACCACTAATCTACTTTCTGTCTCTATGGATTTGCCTATTCTGGATGTTCATAAAAATAAAACCATACAAAATTTGGCTTTTATGACTGGCTTCTTTCACTGAGCACAGTGTTTTCAAGGTTCATCCATAATGTATCATGTATCAGTACTTCACATGTTTATATGGCTAAATAATATTCCATTGTATGGGTTTCCCACATTTTGTCTGTAGATAAGTTGATGGACATTTGGGCTGTTTCCACTTTTTGGCTATTATGAATCATGCTGCTATGAACATTCAAGTACAAATGAGATTTACCTTCTTAAGCAAATATTCAGATACGAATTTTTCAACATGCCACATCCCTGCCCCCAAACTACTCAATGGCATCCTTCTGCCTCGCAATCTCATTCCAGATCTCAATTAGTATGTTCCACTTTACTTAACAACTCTGATATTTTACCCCCTAAAACCCAAACTCTTTCTACAGATTACCTATCTCCTTTCTATTCTCAGGGAAGTTCACTTCCATACTCTTCTTTCTCAGCTCCCTGAAAATTGGGGATAATGCTTTCCACACAAAAAAAGCAAAGACAAATATGGTATAAAATGAGTTGCTAAATCTGTGACTCCAGTTTTATTTCCTCTCTAACACTTTTTTCCCTTTTCTCTGTGAATCCTGAGCCTACAGGACATTGTAACGTAATGGTTAAGAGCGTGGACTTAACTGTCAAACAAGCCTGCATTCAAGTCCACAGATGAGTGTAGTCATGTAGGAAATAAAAAATATAATAATAATACTTTCTCTCATAGTATTACCGCCAGGATAAAATTCAATATGAATGTAAAGCAATCCGTTTTTTTTTTTTCATTGCATCTTATCTAAGAAAATTGCAAATGTAGGTATTGGGTTGTGTCCCTTTTCCACCTATCGATTGTATAACATCTCAATATCATTAGAAAAGCAATGTGGTCTGGTCTGAACTGTTCGCCCCTCCAAACTCATATGTTGGAGCCCTAGCCCCCACTATGACAGTATTGAAAGATGGAGCATTTGGGAGATAATTAGGTTTAAATGAGGTCGTGGCATGGGGTCCTGATGATGGGATTAGAGCCATGTGAGCACACAGCAAGAAGGGAGTCATATGCAAGCCAGGAAAAGAGCTTTCACCAGAACCCGACTATGCTGACTGGTCTTGAACTTCCTGCCTCCAGAACTGTGAGAAAATAAATTTCTGTTGTTTAAGCCACCCACTGTATAGAATTTTGTTATAACATCCCATGATGACTGACACATGAATCCCCTGAAACTATTAAAGGCCTAGTATCAAGAAACCTCTGTGCTAGTCCATTTTGTTACTGAGTGGCAAATAAAAGTTAAAATACACAAACATCCTAAGCACTAAAAAGACAATTCTCATTGTTGTTGGCAGTCATTTGGGTATTAATCAGAATGAGAAAAGAAAAGAAAATGGGAATCAGAAGAAAAGAAAAAGAATTCTTCACAGTTTGCCTCCAACGGTTTACTTACCCTGATCTCTTACTTTTCCTAACCTGAGGTCTTTACTGACCTCCTGAGCTACATTGTATGAAGTTAGGACAGATTTACTTCTTACCCATCTCTCTGCCCCAGGATGCTGACCCATGTGGACCATATTCCCCAGAACACTGGCTTCTCTTCGGGTTTGGCCCATGTGCAGCCCCAATAAGAGGTCAGAGAGAAGGAGACGAGTGAGAGATGAGAGCATTTGTTTCCTTATTCCCCTGGCTCCTTCCCTGCAAGGTTGCAATAAATTAACTCTGTCTCTAACCAAAGCTCAGTGATTCCTTCAAGATGGCCAACACTTTCTCCCTCTGAGTTCTAGTAATTAATCCCTTGTTCCCAGTGGCCTAGGCAAGGTAACAATTTGGGTGCTACTAGGCCCCCTCACCCCACCCTGTGGATCCCCTGCATGCTCAACTTTGAAAACAGCCTTTTGGAAAAACAAACGAATAAACAAACAGAAAACACTGTTCAAACTGCCCTATTTCTGTGTGTGTGTGTGTGTGTGAGCGCGCACGCGCACACGCACGCACATGCCATTTTGCTTCCTGTTGGGACATCAATCAATACACACATTTTTATTCATGTAGTACTCTCAGGTTAAAATATTCCTCTTCCCTCTCTCTGGTCAACTTCTAAACATGTTACCAAATGTGCTTGAATGTTGTTGCCCCTCTGTTATTTCCCCTGTTGCCACGACAGAATAAATAAACTGTCCACTAATATTTTGTTCTAATAGCACCTTATTTTAAAAGCACATACAGCCCACATATATATTACAATTCAGTACAAGCATCACAGATCAAGGATAGCACCTGACATACAGCACTCAATAATTATGTTAAATTTCTATGAAACAACTTGAGAAGTTTTTTTTTTTTTAAACTTAACAATGCTATTAAAGATGTACATTTTAAAATAGTGACAACAACAACAAAAAATAACTTTCGATACATTAATTTGGGTAAGCATCCAGGAAGAAAAAGTATTAAAGACATGAATAACATACGTCTCATTTTCCTTCAGGAATGTAGTCTTCTTTCTTTATATCTCTATAGTCTTGAATGTTTAATTCACCTTACTATATTTTTTTAAATATTTCCCATTTGGTAAACTCACATAGAAAGGAGACATTTACATGACCACATAAGCAGTTAGGTATTTTCTTCCAAAGTATTCAATTGAAAAATGCTTTACAGAGAAAACAAAGCTATTATCTCAATGGTAGGTAAATTTCTTTTTTTGTTAGTGGTTACCAGATAATTCATAAGAGAAACAACCTCAAGTGAGTTATAAAGGTCAATCCCTTGTGAACTGAAATAAATTTTCAAGTTCGATTTAAAACAAGATTTTTAATTACCAAGATAGACTATCTGGGGATAACTTCAAATTGAAAGGCCAAAAATCTCAAGTTAGTTGATTTTTTTATAGAGAATTTAACCCCTCCCTCAAAGAAAATCTGATATATCATTTCCCATAAATGAAAAACTAATTATATCACCATATTAACAGCATCTAAATGTTTCCTCAACATTTGAAACATCTAAATACTATGAGTAATATTTTGGGCCTAAATTTCTTTCTTTTTTTTTTTTTTAAAGATTTTATTTATTTGACAGAGAGAGACACAGCGAGACAGGGAACACAAGCAGGGGGAGTGGGAGAGGGAGAAGCAGGCTTCCTTGCCAAGCAGGGAGCCCGATGCGGGGCTCGATCCCAGGACCCTGGGATCATGACCTGAGCCGAAGGCAGACGCTTAACGACTGAGCCACCCAGGCGCCCCTTGGGCCTAAATTTCTAGTTAATTATCCTCATGGAAATTTTTAGAGAATAATAATGAAGAATGATTACACAACAGTTTACTTGATACTTGCTGAACATTTATTTTATGTTAGACATAGATTTTCAAAGCCAAGTGAAAGGTAAAAGCTACTTTTATTTTTTAATCATAGGATCATTTCATCTCATCTAAGTCAAATAAATTTTTAAAAGAAAGCATAGTATAGTACATACCCTAGTGTACAAAGCATCTTAATCTGTTTGGGCTGCTACAGCAAAATCCTACGGACTGGGTGGCTTATACCCAACAGAAATCTAATTCTTGCAGTTCTGGAATTTGGAAGTTTGAGATCAGGGTACCAACCTGGTCGGATGAGGGCCCTCTTCAGGGCTGCAGACTTCTTGTATCTTCACATGATGGAAGGACTAGGGATCTCTCTGAAGTCCCTTTTATAAAGGCACTAATCCTATTCAGAGGGCTACACCTTCCTGACTTAAGCACCTCCAAACCCCCTCCTACTAACACCATCACATCAAGCATTAGGATTTTAACACACGTTTTTTGGGACGATACAAATATTCAGACCATAGCAGAAAGTATAAAGGATTTGGAGTTGGACGGGAGATGCAAATGTTTACCATTATTCCCTGTATATATCAATAATCATTCATTCCTGGTAATCAATTACTTTTCCCCATGTATGAAAACAACCTGTCAAGGTTAATTCAGTCACCATTTAACACAAGAAGTTGGTAAGGTGTCAGAGTTCATAAATTTTTCTAACTTAAGATGGCAAAGAAATTTTAAAAGGCAAAAAAAATTTTAAAAATTAGTAAGTTCACTTCTTAAAAACAAAAGACAAAACAGAACAAATGGCTGTAAGACCTAAAGTGACACTGAAAGCAGTACAAGAACAGTTGCCCTGCCTCACAGTTTCCCAAAACCAGGCCGCATGAACTAGAGAAGAACCAAGCTCTTTGACTTATTCTTTCAAAGACTGGGCCTAAAAATGGCCTTAATATTTAATAAATATTTCCTGAGTGCCTACTCTGTGCCAATTGAGAACAGACAATATTAGGAAACAAAACAGCACAAGCCCCTGCTCTCGTGGAGTTTATACTGACTTAGAAAGGGATTATTTATATTAAATGTAAATCCCTCTTATTGTACACAGTAGCTACTTTTTCTCCTTTTCACTATAGATTAAGAGGAACGTTGGCTGCCATCCCATGTCAAAATGTCTCTTTATTCCAGACAATATGCTCTTCTGGTGACTATATTATGTGTGGCAATATTTCAGTCATTCTCTGATATACGTAAAATTTCATTATTCGTTTAAAAAAAAAAAGCTGCAAAACAACCATACAAATACAACACATTTTGATTTTACTTTAAGTAACTGAGTTAATAATGTTAAGTAACAAATACCAATAAAAATAATAATTCAGTCACAGGATTTATCATGATAAATGCTTTGAATGCAATCATATGTCCAAAGAAGGGAAAGAAACAAGGGGACATGGAAATATTATATAATTTTATGAGCACTGGATAAAATCAAGTAAACGTTAAAGGATTTAGATAACCTTTTATATAATCAAATGCCTGAAATCTGTAATCCAGGCTTTCGAAACCCATCTTTCAAGCCTCCCTTGAGGAGACAAGAGAGGCTAGCTATATGGGCTCTGTAAACCCTGAATACAGAAACATAATGGTTAGCCAAAGCAGAGGGCATGTGAAGGACACTCAGCCTGCCTCTGACAGGCAGGCCCCTAGGTAATCCAAGTAGGCTTAATTTAACATTAAGACAAGTCTTAATGTTAAAGACCAGAAAGAAGAATAACCAGGAAAATCATGTCCTCAAAATGCATGGTTCTCCAACAGACAGTATTGCCTCCCCCATTCAGGTAGCTCATCACAAAATCAATTTTTTTAAAGATTTTATTTATTTGAGAGAAAGAGAGAGAGCACAAGCAGGGGTAGCAGGGAGTGGCAGAGGGAGAGGGAGAGCCCCAGCCAGACATGGGGCTCAATCCCAGAACCTTGAGATCATGACCTGAGCTGAAGGCAGATGCTTAACCAACTGAGCCACCCAGGCGCCCGCACAAAATCAATTTTATCAAGACTCTCTTTATAGGTAAAAATTTTCTCCACATTTGCTGATTTGAAGACAGGTTTCATTTTTCTATTAAACTTCCTGTTTTTTCAAGCTAGACTTCTGCAATTACTCAATCCCTCCTTACATAAAGTTTCCAAAGTTGATAATAATACAATTAATAAGTTCAGTACCTTACCAAACAGTCCCAATTTAACACAATTTATTGATGATGTCTCTTCAATTTTCCTCTATTTAAACATTTAGACTATTTCTCCCATAATTATCATGCATCAGTTTACATTCTAATATTTTAAATCAAACTTTGTATACAAAACAAAAAGAAAATAAGTTCATATAAAAACAGGAGGGTAGAAAGTACCTTTAATTTGGATCCATGAGGTACAAGTAGAGATTTATTCCTCTTTGGTGGGATATAAAGCTCCCACTTTCCATAATCCAGTTTTTTATATGGGTACGAAAATGGATTCCAATCATCTAAAAAAAAAAATAAAGAAGATCAGTTAACAATTTGCATGGTATGATTAACATTTAATGAATTTCAAGCAAAATATAATATGCTGCCCACTTGTACAGAATCAAATTGCTTAAAAAATGTTAAGTTTTCTAGGGTGTTAAGCAAAATACTCTACCAGCCATTTAGAAAAAAGCAGGTTATTTTAAATTTATTTTTAAGAAATGTATTTGAAAATTTACCTTTTGCATCTTAAAATTAAAAATTACAACATTTTCAATTGTCCTTCCAAATTCTAACATGTCCATCAATAAAAAGAATATAAAAGAAAATGATGGGTCCTTTTGTAGGAAACACCACCAAAAATGGGAGTTAATATTAAAAAAAACAGAAGTGCATTCTTGGTGGGGCGCCTGGGTGGCTCAGTCGGTTAAGCGGCTGCCTTCAGCTCAGGTCATGATCCCAGAGTCCTGGGATCGAACCCCGCGTCGGGCTCCCTGCTCAGTGGAGAGCCTGCTTCTCCCTCTCCCTCTGCCTGTCTCTCTGCCTACCTGTGCTCTCTCTCTGTCAAATAAATAAATAAAATCTTAAAAAAAAAAAAAAAGAAATGCATTCTTGGTAGACAAGATACATCTCATGGCAGAAAAAAATGATGAAAAATAATTAAAATCATATTACATTTATCCAAATCTACAAGTGTATGACAAAACTGAGTTAAAAAGCTAAAGAAATGCCACAAGCAAGAAAGGTGGAAGGTTATAAACTATAGGGAGCAAAGGAAAGGTAGATCACAGATCTCGGAAGCAAGCCAAAATGAAGAACAAGAGACCTATGCACACATGAAAACAAAATCAGTAAGTAAAGGACACACTGTTTAATAAGCGGTTCTGTGACAATTGGCTATCCTTATGGAAAAAAGAAAGAAAGAAAGAAATAGATCTCTACCTAATACTATGCCCAAGAATCATCTGAGCACAGATTGATGCTTAAATATGACAGGCAAAACTGCAAAATGTTTACAAGAAAATACAGGAAAATATGTTTATGATCTCAGGTATAAAAAGTATATTTTTAAACAAGGTACAAAAATAAAAATTAGAAACAAGCCTGATAAATTTGACCAGTAAAATTATAAATTTATCTTCACAGATAGATGGATGGAGAGACAAACAGAATGAAAAGACAAACTACCAATTGGGAGAATACATTTATAAAGAATATACCAAGAAAGAACATCTAAAATATATGAAAAATATCTATAATTCAATGAGAAAAAGAAAACAAACCAATAGAAAAATGACAAAGACATTCAGCAGAGGACACATGATGGCCAAGGAGCATGTCATAATGCTCAAGCTCACTTGTAATTAGGGAAACACAAATTAAAAGAACAGTGAGACTCCATTTACCACCTGCTGGATTAGCAAAATTTAAGAGCCTGAATATATCAGGTAGTCAGCAAGGATATAAAATAACACGGCAATTGAGAGTATAAATTGGTAAAACAATTTGCATTATATAGCAAAGTTGAAGATACATGCACTCGAAAGCCCAACAATCTTCCCCTTAGGTAACAGCCTGGAGAAATTCTGACAAATGTGCACAAGATAGCATTCGCAAATGCTCAATGAAGAACTGTTTGTAATACCAAAAAATGGAAGCCATCAAAATGTAAGTCAGACACAAAATGAGTAAATAGGTTCTGGTATAATTAAACAATGGAATGCTATACAATAATATAAACTAAAAAGCAAATACATATGTGCAAATAGCTAAAGCATGGAAGTTAATTTTAAAAGGGTATGGAAGAATACCATTTATACGAAGTTTAAAAATATGCAAAAGAGTATTACATAACACTTATGGATACATATGCATATAGTAAAAATATCAAAAGAAAAATGAGAATGTTAAACATCAAATTCTATGGGTGATTTCCACTGGATAAAGGAAAAGGAACACAGGAAGCTTCAGTAGTATCTGTAATATTTTATATCTTAAGGTAGGCGGTGTATATAGAGATGCTTATTACATTATTTCCTATTGTTTTTGCCTAAAATATTTCATAGTTCTAAAAATAATTAAGCAGCACTGTGATGTCATGCACTGTAGTGCTATGACATTAGATTCTCAGCCGACGAGGTAATAAAAGCATCAGGAGGCTTGTTTTATGCCATGATTTCCTTCTTTACATACCAACTCTTTTCACCCCATCAGTTCTAAGGATCTTTACCCCCAGACACTCTGAATGCTGGGGACAGAGTGAGTGTAAGAACCAGTATTTAAATAAAGATCCTTCTAAACATTTCCCTACTCATCATGTCCTCATCATGAAGACAATCTGAAAATGTCTAAAGGTGGTTTATATTAAAAAAAACAACTCAACAGGCTCTGTGTTCTTATATGCTCCTGCTCCTAAAATTTCAAATATATCTTACCTACATACAGTGTGACAGTCCCTTACCCAAGCAAAGAATTGAGGGCATAATTAGAAAGAAAAAAAAAAAAAAGCTTGAAATACGAATATCTAGGTACTGTAACACTTCATACATTTATTGAATTTCTTTTTAAGCTAATCACTTAAGACAATTAATAAACTTAAGACAAGTGGCAGATCTTTTCCTGGTTAGTTAGATCTGAAAATAAAGGGTACAGTTCATTAGTTCATTCATTCATTCATTAAATATGAACTGAATGCTTAATATAGGCTCTGCTCAATGCCAAACTCAAAATTAATGTTCAGAATAACAGTCATATTTCCTGAAGAGAAGATTAAATTGAGTAACAGTACACCAAAATGAATAAATTTATAATACAGATTCACTAAAAACTCAACTATAAATAAGATTTTGTTACTTTGAAAGTGAATCTTCAACTATATGGGTAATTTACAGATGCAGATTTATGTAAAAGCTGTTTTCAGTAATGTAAAAATGAATGTGCTTTTGAATATCACTGATTGAATATCAGTTTAACTAGTTCTTCAACTTGCAGTCACTTGATTTTTAAGGTCTATTTAAACAAGTATTAATATTTGTATAAAAAATACTTTTACTGAATCACATTTTCCTTTTATAAAATCTTGGAGTTCTAAATCTCCTAAAGCATCTGTTGATTATTTGTAATTCTACACTGAATTTTTTTTTTCTATCGTCTTCAACACTTTCTTTTTATTAGCACCTCTCCTACTCATGGAAACTCAGGTGTTTACTTTTACTGCAGTTACATTTGTCTTGCTAAACATCACCCTTGAAAGCAAAATTTAGAACATCTTCACATATGCACCCCCAAGAAAATCCATTCCACCAACTATCATAAGTGATGTAGAATATGTCTAAAGATTTCACATGAGAAAGGGAGAGGAAGGTTTACAAGGCATACACGCATGAAACAACTGAAGATTTTTGCATTCGGCAACTGTCGCCCCACGCAAATTCCTCTTCAGTCACACCACTACCAGTCTGTCAGCTCCTTGACTCTTCTTCCAATTACTGTTAGCCCTGAATTTTCCTCACTCAACTTCCTTTATTAAATAGTGTTGCTTTTTTCTATTGGAAACACGAACACCAATAAAAATTCCCACTTCCACAGTACAGCATGCAGATGTAAGATTGTTTCTCCCTAAAATGTGTTTTCCAAAATGGCTAATAAAATGAGATTTTCTCCAGGGGATAAATATATCTAAGGCCCAGAAACAGAATAATTAAAAAAAAAAATGGATTTGGACCTGCTCTTCTAAACTTTACATTAAACAGTTAAGAAAGAAGGAACCAGAATTAAGGTACATCTAGGTATAATTGCAGGAACCACTTGTGGAAGTACATAATTAAAAATAAATAAACAAATATTAAACATCAAATGACCAGTATAAAAATTTTATTTTTTTTAATTTTTTTTAAAGATTTTATTTATTTATTTGAGAGAGAGAGTGAGAAAGCACAAGCAAAAGGGGAGGAGCAGAGGGAGAGGGAGAAGCAAACACCCACCGAGCACTGAGCCTGACCTGGAGCCCAATCCCAGAATCTGGGATCACACCCTGAGCCGAAGGCAGAGATGCTTATCTGACTGAGCCACCCAGGCACCCCATAAATAAAATTAAGTATTTATAAAATTTGCTTCACAAAAATATGGAAGACAAAATAAGAAGTTGAAAGACAAAATTTAGGGAAATTTTTGTGTTGTGAAATAAGTCATGAGACTTTATTCCTAAACATAACTGAAAATAACAGCAATAATGATAAATGATTCTAAGCCATACTAGAGTAGATCTAAAGAGATACTTTTGGAACTAGATTATTCAAACATTTTTCATTTTAATCTTGTATGACTTTTATTCTGAGTACACAAGATAGCATTAACTTTATTTAAGTACTTAATGAAAATAGTTAATATCCCTATGTAGGCCTCAGGATAGGACCAAAAATAGCCCATTACCACATGGGACAATTGTTTGCTTCTTTATCAAGCACAGAACTAACACTGTGAGTTCTGTAGTTCAGTGGTTCTCAAACTTTAGCTCATACCAGAATCACCTGGGCTTACTGAAACAGATTGCTGCACCCCACCCACAGAGTTTTTGGTTCAATAGATCTCAAGTGTGGCCTAATAATTTGTATTTCTAACAAGTTCTCAGGAGATGTTGATGCCACTGGCCTAGAGACCACACTAGAAACAACTGCCTGGGTCAATAGGTATGTTCAGGTGTTCTCTACTCCTACCTTTTGAGGGATTTTCTAAATTAAATTAGATTTATGGACTACCAAATAATGCTCTAAATCAATAGATCAAGGAAATTCTGAAATAAGAAATATCTTTGATAATCCTTCAAGGTCAATATTACTCACATGAAATTCAGGATTCAGGATTTGGGAATGAATAGGGTTGTAAAGCCCAGAAGGATGATGAGTGAGATAAAGATTATAGAACAGATCTAATGTATAAAGGAATTGGAATGTATTAATGTAAGGGAACAAAAATTGACAAATTTGAACATGAAAAGATAACATATATTAAAATCATTATTCAATGCAGTTATTAATGTCTATAGATAACATTTTCTAGAATATTCTCATAAAGAGATCGCTTGGTTAAAATGTTTGGGCCACTGATCACTGATCATGAATAAAAATTTGAAGTCTTTTATCTAGAAAAGTAATATTAAAGTTTTAAAATGTTAACATATTACCTCATTTTCCTTTCTATGACTCATTTCTTACCATAATGTAGACATCTCCAGGTTCAAGGGTTAGGAACACCCAAAATAATATGTTTAATTATTCTAATTTTGGTCAAATTTTAAGATCATGTTTGCTGCCTGCACAAATTATTTTATTATAACATTTTCTAAGACATTTGATATTTATCAAGTTATGATGACCTCACACATTTTTAAAGCAAACATGTTAATAGGTATTTTATTAAGAGGCTAAACTATATCATCATATTTGATAATGCAAAAGATTGTATTTGGCCATAGACTCAAGACCAGCAGACAAAATTCAAATCGAGATATGGAAAAGAAACAATGTGTGATGCAGTTTAATATGAACTGCAAACACACATTCGGCATAGGCCATCAAACATTAACTTAAGGTCACTGCATCAGGAGAACAGACTCTATATTTATCTCAAACCCAACAACCTTTCTTTTTCTAATGTAAGAATCCTCAAATAAATTTCTTAAATGTCAACTTCTTCAACTATTCCCAAACTCTTTAACTCACAGTAAAGTATTTCTCTTCATCAGCACTTGGCCACCTCATTTCCGTTGAGTTCCTAAGTTTCATACAAAATTTCCTTATGTATGGTTGAAATCGTTCCAACTTACTATGTAGAGCCCTCCACCTTTGATGCGGATGCTAGTGTGCTGAAGACATGGTCCACACCTGGGCCAACCCCGCCACACAGACTACACCCAGCGGTGACACAGATGCCTGGTGAATGCAGCAGATAAGGCTAATAATATAAGGCCAGTACTGGCCTGTATGGCACATTTTAGTTACTTTCCATCTGAGTGGATGTCCCTTATTACAGTTGTTAAATATTTGGAATATCACCTCTTCAAAGCAACTAAACACCCTTCATCATACTGTGTTATTTGTTTCAAGCTTCACATCATGCTGCATTTACCTAGATTTATGCAAAGTTAGCTTGACAAATGGAAGTTCTGGGGACTTCTCTCATACCAAGAAAGCATCTGTTCTATTCCCAAGAAATCACAATGTTCAGAACTGAAATTCCAATGGCGTTGCCCCTACCTAGGATTATGGAAGGAGCACACAGCCTTTGTAGGTGGAAGACAGTAGTCCTTTCTGACATATATCCCTGTGATTTTTTTTATCTCTTTCTTTTTTTCTCCTCCAGATAATTCTTTCCTTCAACTGGATGCCTGAGACCCACCATTCTTCAACTTCTGCTGGCAGCTGGTACCCTGGGGATAATCTTATTGAGACCTCCAGCATTATTTCTTGGGGGATAGTCTCTTAACACACATTAGTTAAGTCTACCTGTGCTTTTCAAAAACAAAATCTAGAGTAAATAAGAATGCCTCTAACTTCAGAACCAACTGAATACTAATATTTCGTTATTATAAAGAACAATGTTCAGTCCTGTGAAATGTAGCTTTCTGGAAATTAGAGGACAAATCAAATAATCTAGAGCTTCACTTATTGAACTGTTTTTAAAGGCATGCATGGAAGAAAAGGGCTCCATAATCAAAACATGTGTGGCAAATGTGACTTAAATAGGATTAACCATGTTTCTTTATTACAGGAATAGTATTTATTTTCTGATATTTTTTATGAAAGGAAATGATAAATGAATATATGTAGTTTCTTGTGATTTTATTTTTTTTTAAGATTTTATTTATTTATTCATAAGAGACAGAGACAGAGAGAGAGGCAGAGGGAGAAGGAGGCTCCCCACTGATCAGGGAGCCCGATGTGGGACTCGATCCCAGGATCCTGGGATCATGACCTGAGCCAAAGGGAGACGCTTAACCATCTGAGCCACCCAGGCGCCCTCTTGTGATTTTAAGTAGCATGAAAATATAACCCCCCAAAATGAATAGAAATGATTATGTATACAGGGAGGAATAACATGGATTAGTAGTTTAGGATTGCACCTTGTTATATTTTGACTACAGAACAAGGTAAACAATTCATACAATTAGAAAGCTTATTGTCAGAAAGGGGAAAAATAAGAAAAAAAATCCCTTAAAATAGAACCTGAAATAAATGAACCTATGTGATGGTATTTGGAGGTGGGGCCTTTGGAAGGTAACTAGGTCATGAGGGTAGAGTCCTCATGAACAGGGTTAGTGCCCTTACAAAAGAGACCCCAGCTAGATCTCTGGTGCCTTCCACCAAGTGAGTACACAGAAAAAAGCCTGTTGTCTATGAACCAGGAAGTGGATCCTCACCAGCCACGAAATCTGCTGGTGCCTTGATCTTGGACTCCCAGCATCCAGAACTATGAGAAATAAATTTCTGTTGTTTATAAGCCACCCAGTCCATACTATTGTTATAGCATGCCAACAGACTAAGACAAAGTTTATCTTTACTTTTCCACATACCAAGAAATTTCTGCAATAAAAATTTAAAAACTAACATGAAGTCTCTGTGTAAAATATTTGCCCAAATCTCTTTCCTTGTTATCAATTATAAAAAGTTATCAAATAAAGAGTATAAGATTTTAATTTATTTATGGTTCTAAATACAGATTAACAAACTACTTTCTAGATAGGCGGCTCCAGTTCATACTTCCACCAGCAGCATATGAGCATGCTCAACTACCCATATCCTCATCAACACTGGGAATTATAATTTTAATAAGGCATGCCAGCCTCGCTTAACCAGGGATCACCAAGAAAATGAGGCCATAAGGCCCAAAAGACCCACTGTATACAATAAATTAATTTCTCTTTAATACATCTAGAATGGTATTAATTATGGTCATACCTGGGAGAATTTAGAAAACAGACATTTAAATCATTTTCCGTGTTCTGTGGATCAGATGAGGAACCGACATGAGAAAAGTTGCCTCTCATTATTGTCCTAGCTATAACAGATAGCTTTTGTTTTTTAAGATTTTATTTATTTATTTTGGAGAGAGAGTGAGCAAGCTAGCACAAGCAGGGAGGAGGGGCAGAGGGAGAAGCAGACTCCCTGCTGGGCAGGGAGCCCGATGCGGGACTCAATCCCAGGACCCTGGGATCACGACCGGAGCCGAAGGCAGACGCTTAACTGACTGAACCACCCAGGCACCCAAAAGATAGCTTTTGATACACAGTGTTTGCATTTCTTTTCAAAACAGGCTATAATTATAACTTTTGATTATTCTCTTTTCTTCTATTGTTATTTGGGAAGAATTGGGTGGTGGGTCATATTTTTTTCAAACTTTTTCATTTATTTCTAGTTTTATTGAAATAAAATTTAAAATGTGGTGTACTTTATGGACTAATTTGGTGGTAATCAATCCAGTTATTTATTTACCAATCTATTTATTTTTAACAGTATAAACCATTCAGTTATCTCAAAATAGATTTTATGGAAAAATTCAGCATGAAAACTACATAAAACATGTGAAATCAAGGTTGCTCTGCTTGACGTGTTCCTTTCTAGCTGGGCCCCCTCTTCATCATTTATTGCTCCATTCAGAGCCCACTACTCAAAACTCAGTTCTAAAAAGTGTTTGGATATATGATCTACCTTTGTACATATTCCATATCCTTGAAAATTACATAATTTGTTTTAAATTCTCCATTTATTTTTAGTTTACTTGGTTCAGCACAAGTTAAGAGTATACTAAATTGTATCATGGCAATTGGGTCTGAAAACCTATCCAATTTCTAGCAATTCTTGCCACCTATACTTAACCAAAAGTAAATGTTACTTGGGACCTAAAGATAATGGCATTTATCTTTGCTGTGACTTCTATTATTGATTTCTATGCCATTTTACCTGGGTTTGTTTTTGGTCTGGATTTGACCATCCTTTTATTTTGTAATCTTTAAGTGACAGTAAAGCAGGGGGAAATTAATAAAGCTAGGAAGTGGTACAATATTTGCTTAGAAAGAACATAGAAAACACGAAATAGGAAAGGGAAAGAATGGGAGAAAAGTACTAATGCAATACAATCAGTCATCAGAGGCAGCAATGTCATCCCATGGGCCAAGAATGGCCCTCAATTATGTCTTAACTGACTAGTAAATGTTGAACTGTATTCCTCCACGTCAGCAAATATCTGTGGGAGTAGGGAGGCTCTCTTAGAGCCCACACTCCAGCTCCCTCTTATATGCTATATCACTATGGATCGCAACTTAACCCATTTCTGACTTGCCTGGCTTCAGCATAGATTTGAGTTTAGAAACTCTTCTCTACACAACACAATCTTTCAACTTAAGATATTCTACCTGAATTGGCCCCTGGGGTGGATGCATGACAGAGGTCTACAGTAATCAGGAAAGCAATTATAAAAGTCTCCTTTCTAACCCTATAGCCACTTACAAAAGTATACCAATGAAAGTAAAATAATATTTTCTAATATGTCTAGCAATGTAACAACCCAAGTGTCTGTGATCAAGTGATTTTCGATAAAGGTGACCAAGAGCATTCAATGGGGAAAGAATAGTCTTTTCAATAGATAGTATTAGGACAACTGCATCTCTACATACAATAGAATATATTTGGACCCCTACTTCAAAATATGCACAAAACTAACTCAAAATGAATCAAAGACTAAAATGTAGGGGTGCCTGGGTGGCTCAGTCAGTTGAGCCTCAACTTTTGATTTCGGCTCAGGTCATTATCTCAGGGTCATGGGATCGAGCCCTGAGTTAGGCTCTGCACTCAGCACAGAGTCAGCTTGTCCCCCTCCCCCACTCTTTCTCTCTCTCTCAAATAAATAAATAAAATCTTTTTTAAAAAGACTTAAATGTAAGAGCTAAAACTATAAAGTTCATAGAAAAAAACACAGGGGTAAATCTTCACAATCCAATTCTTAAATATGGCACCACGAGTACCAGGAACAAAAGAAAAAAACGATATATTGGACTTCTCCAAAATTAAAAATTTTCTGTGTCAAAGGACACCATTAAGAAAGTGAAAAGACAACTTACAGGATGGGAGAAAATATTTCCAAATCATATATCTGATAAGAGACTTAAGTCTAGAATATGCAAAGAACATTTACAACTTAATAATAAAAAGACAACCAAATTTTTATTATTTTTTTAGATTTTTATTTATTTATTTGACAGAGAGAGACAGTGAGAGCGGGAACACAAGCAGGGGAAGCGGGAGAGGGAGAAGCAGGCTCCTGGCCGAGCAGGGACCCCGATGCGGGGCTCAATCCCAGGACTCTGGGATCATGACCTGAGCTGAAGGCAGACGCTTAACGACTGAGCCACCCAGGTGCCCCGACAACCAAATTTTTAAAAATGAGCAAAGGATCTGAACAGATCTTTCTACAAGGAAGATGTAAAAACAGCCAATAAGCACATGAAAAGATGTTCAACCTTATTAGTCAGTAGGAAAATGCAAATCAAAACCACAATGAGCTATCACTTCACTCACAATGGGATGACAATAGTCAAAAAGATAGATAATTTACTGGGGACACTGTGGGTAAGTTGGAAACTTCACTCACTGCTGGTGGAAATGTAAAACTGCACAGACACCTTGGAAAACAGGTTGAAAGTTCCTCAAAAAGCTAAAGATACAGTCAAAGATATAGTTACTATTTGACTCAACAATTCCATTCCTAGTTATATACCCAAGAGAAATAAAAACATATAACCACATAAAAACTTGTATATGAACGTTCATAGCATCATTACTCATGATAGTCAAAGGTAAACACATACTTGTGCATTAACTAATAAATGGATAAAGAAAATTTTGCATATTCATGCGGTGGAATATTACTTGGCCATAAAGGAATGAAGTACTGACACATGCTACAACATGGAACCTTGAAAACATTATGCCAAGTGTATGAAGCCAGTCACAAAAGATCACATATAATTACATTTATCTGAAATATCCAAGATAGGCAAATTATATAAAGTATTTGGTTGCCTGGGACTAGGGAAGGGATGGGAGGATTGTGAGGTGATAGTTGGTACAGGGTTTCTTTCGGGGTGATGAAAATGTTCTACAATTGATTGTGGCTATGGTTGCACAACACTATTTTTAATACATTAAAAACCATGGAATTGTATGCTTTAAATAGTTAAGTTGTATAGTATGCGAATTCTATCTCAATAAAGCTGTTCAAAAAATAAAAAATATTTTAAAGGTCAGATAGCCTTTATCTGTTCATTTCTATTGAGCTTTTTGCCCTACACCAAAATCAGATTGTATCCGAGATAATCGTAAAGGGAAAGACCATGTAGGGAGACATATATAAAAATTTAATGCTGAGAAGATAGCTTGGTCAATAAGTAGAATAAAGAGTCAGGCTGGATAGCTGAAGACTTCTTTGAAGAGAAAATGATTAAATGTTTCAAGGTTCTGCAAAGGTAGAACAACTTGACCACATTAGGAGATGGGGGGAAAACAGGCTTTTAAGTAAAGGAAAAAAAAAAAAGTATATCTTCTTCTGGAGCCCAGACTAGCAATAGATTTATGGGTAATTACCAACATAAACTTACAAACTGCTGCTGCTGTGAGAACTTACGTTGGACTCTGAAGAGTCCTATAAAGAAAAGAAATCTATAAAACTATCACAAAACCCACCGTCTTAAAAAAAATGGTTTGAGCAGATGCTGTCTTGAATGACACAGGAATGGAGAGTTTTACTGTGATAGAAGAAGTAATAAAAGTCATTACATTAACAAAGAATAGGATGACTTGGTGACACCGAAGGCGGCAACAGTAGTTATAGGTTTGTCCCCAGAGCTTGACATTCAGTATCTAATTCAATTATCTCGGAAGTCCTATAAAGTAATACAGACTTCATTTGATGGATGAGGAAACAAGCTCAAAGAGGGAGAGCAATAAAGCCAAAGTCCCACAGCAATGAAGTGACAGAGCCAGGATTTGAACCCACGCTGGCTTGACTCCAGCTTCTGTTTCTGTGTACTCTTACGCACGACATACGTAAACAGTCTGGACCCAGTCCAGCATCTCTCTACCTTAGAAATGCACATAACACACACTGGGTTCTTAACTAGATTTTATGTCTGCGCTACGAATTAAGGCTATTCTTCTGGAATCTTATGTTTTAGGAAGTAAATTCTGCATGTGGATATTTTCATTAATAAAACGCTCGACAGTAAATGTCTGCAAGCCTTGAAACTGTTAGGCAGGTCTGTGGCAGTTACCCAACCAAGTCACCATTCCCAGCTAAGCAACTGAGAGCATGGGATTCCGGCTGCTCCCTAAACACTCAACCTTGACTGTCAACAATAATCCCATCATTATTCTTGGTGTATAGCCATACGGCTGACAACCACAAAAGTAAACGAGAGTGACAGCAAGACAGAGAGAGAAAGAGAGAGGGAGGGAGGGAAGGAGAAAGAGAGACTGAGAGAGAGAAAAAGAGAGAGGGGAAAAGAGAGAGAACAATAAAAAATGACCCCTTCTGAGTAGCTTCTAGTACGTCCACAGAGCGGTAAACACATATACTCCCTTCCTTGCAGCAGAAAACTTTGTTTTCAACTTCACAGGGAAAAATAGAGCCATCAGGCAAGAACTCCCTCAGCTTTCTGCTTTCAAACCTACAAACTGATACCAGCAGCCATCTTTACCTCCTTTCCTTTAGTCTGTAGAAGAGGCTTTTTGTTTTTGTTTTGTTTTGTTTTTCTCTCTCTCTCCTGTTCAAGGCTAACTTCTTGATTCCATTCTTTCCTTTTATCTGTTTTTATTTATTTTTTCATGTTCTGAGGTTTTCAAACATTCTCTTTCTATAGGCTTGTTATTCTCAGCATTCAAATATGATGGGAACTGATATACTTGCTAATTCTCAAATAATATCGATGACAATGAAGAAAAACCCCCCTTTCAGTCCAAGGCACTCTCTTTCTCCTGTCACTGACAGGCCTATTTTTTGACTACTATCTCCACTTACTCTACTTCTTCATCCCCTAAAATGTTTCTGAAATACTCTGGCAAAGTTCACCAGTGAAGACCTCCAACTTTCCAATCCCAACTGTTTTTTTCAGACTTCAACCTACATGAGCTTTCAGTGGCATTTGAACATTTGAAACTCCTGGTCACTCCTCCTTGGGTGTCAGTGATACCCACGTCAGTTGGTTCTCTTACATCACAACAGTAAAGATAGGGAGGAAAAGGAATGCATTTGAAAGCTATTTCAGAGTTAAAATTGATAAGAAGCAGTGTTTGGTTATTAGAGGTGACAGTGATAATTTCTTGCATGGGTGGTTACTGAAACAGGGCAGGGAAAATGGAAGTAAGAGAAAAGAGAATTCAAAAGGACTAGAAATGGTCAACACAATCTATGACTGCAGTTAAGGTCAAATACTACAGAAAAGATACCTAATCTGAGGGAATGGGAGGCTTAATGGAGGAACACATGTGCACGAGGGTACTATTACCTATTTTTTTTCTTACTACAAAAGAAATGTGTATTCTGTGTAGAATAAAAGGCAAAAAATACAATTAAAAAAACACTCATTAAAAAAAAAACTCATAGGGCGCCTGGGTGGCTCAGATGGTTAGGCGTCTGCCTTCGGCTCAGGTCATGGTCCCGGAGTCCTGGGATCGAGTCCCGCATCGGGCTCCCTCTCTGCGGGGAGTCTGCTTCTCCCTCTGCCTCTCTCTCTCTCTCTCTCTCGTGAATAAATGGATAAAATCTTAAAAAAAAAAAAAAAAAAAAAAAACTCATAAACCCAACTCCCTCTACATTAATACCTTAGTATAAAGTTTTCTTTTTCTTTACTATACAGGTATTTATATGCACATACATATGTTTCCACAATATGAATTATATATAAAAGTATGTGTATATACATACTTCCTTAAACTTACAATTCTATAAACTTATTCACATACTAATAGTGAGTGTTACCTCTGCCAGTACAGATTCATTTATGACCAGAGTTCCCTAACATGGCTGCTTTTAAAACCCATTCATTCATTCATTCATTCATTCATTCTTCATTCATTTATGAGAAGGAGAGAAAAAGAGAGAGCGAGCCAGTGAGCGTGAAGGGGGGTAGGGGCAGAAGAAGAGGGAGAGAGAGAATCCCAAGCAGTTTCCATGTCCAGCCCGGAGCCAGATGTAGGGTGACCCCAATACCATGACCTGAGCAGAAATCAAGAGTCAGACACTTAACCAACATGGCTGCTTTTAAAAGTTAGAAATCAACAGACCCTATCTCAGATCCTTGAGTCAGACCCAGGAGTGGGACTGCACTTTTATAAAGCTCCCTAATTTTTTGTTGTGCACACACAGGTTTGGTAGCCAATGATCTACAATATCATTCTAAAAATCTGATCAAGAATTAAGGAAGGAATTGTCTTTAGTTTTCCAGTATATTGAAGGAAGGAAAGATGTGAAAAAGTTTGTATGCAGAGTGAAAGGAAGCAGCAGAGGGAGAAGCTGGTGGGAGAAATAGAGGTTTATGGATCTATCATACTAAGGAAGAAAAGAGAGTGGGATTCAATGTAGGGACTCATGACATCAATTTCTTCTAATACCTATTGAAAGCATGTGGGAAGGATGAATAGATCTCTTTAGGGAAATGGTTTAGAAGCTGAAATTTTCCTTTCTGTTGGCTTCTACTATCTCTGAAAAGTAAGAGCAAGTTTTATGCTAAGGGAGAATGAAGAATGCAGTGAAATGAGGGATTTGGAAGAGGTGGTGGAATTAAATAGCTCCTACGGAGGATGTAAGGAAGAGCGGGCTGGGGAGTGTGCAAATGGTTTCTGTGGACTGTTAATGGCCATGAACCCACGGAAGCAGCAGTACATATGGCTATGTGATTTTTCCTCACCGGGCCTAGAAGCTGTGAAGGAGCAGAGATATTGAACAATTAGATGCAGATTTACAGGGCAAGTATGGTAGAAGGCCAATGTTCAAGAAGAAACTTTCAGGAAGACAGTGTTTGGAGAGGTTGGAGCAGACATCAAAGAGACCTAGTCATGTCAGAAGGCATCATGGATCTAGAGGTCTCATTCAGTCTGGAATAACTTGCATCATGGAGTCTGAAACATAGAATTGCTGCTATAGCAATCTTTGCACTTTTTTTTTCCTTTGCACCTTTTAGACAATGAGTTTTGATAATGCTTTGCAACAATTCCCCTATCCCTCATCAGCAGCTTCATCCCCCACCAAAAAAATCTTGATTGCTGCCCTATCATTTTCCGTAAGTATATCTAGACCTCTACAAACCAGAGCCCCCCAGCAGATCCACAAATACAGGAGTGAGAAATAAATGCTACTGTTGTTACATATGAAGTTTGGGATAATGTGTTACACGGCGTTACTATGGCCACAGATGACTTGTGCACCAAATAAGAATGAGCACTACCCCTCTGAACATCCCACAAGTAGCCTAAATCTATATCTATTACAGCACTTATTATATGTGTCTGTGTTGATTTTTTTTTTACTATAAGCTATTTAAAGGTAAGGATCAAGTTTTATCTATCTTTGTATGGCAACACCTAGTACAGTACCTCCCACATAATAAGTACTCAACAGTGTTTTAATGAAAGAATAAATTTCAACTTTTTATACCAAATTGAATTCATAAGATAACTGGGCAACTGGAAATTCAGTAAAGAACAGACATAAAAAAAATCATTTCTTTTTAGTTTTGCAAGTAAACATAAATACTATTCCTTTAATAAGACTTCGTTATACCCTAAGATTATAAAAAATTATCTCTATATTTAGTAAGTAGTATAAATGATTAAGAAGCACAAAAATCTAGGGGCGCCTGGGTGGCTCAGTCGTTAAGCGTCTGCCTTCAGCTCAGGTCATGATCCCAGGGTCCTGGGATCGAGCCCTGCATCGGGCTCCCTGCTCAGCAGGAAGCCTGCTTCTCCCTCTCCCGCTCCCCCTGCTTGTGTTCCCTCTCTCACTGTGTCTCTGTCAAATAAAATAAATAAAATCTTTAAAAAAAAAAAAAAAAGAAGCACAAAAATCTAGGTAATTCCTTTTCATTAATCTTTTCAATTAACATGTATCACTAACTAAATTATGTAGACTTAAAAGCAAAATTATATTAAAAGAAACATGAATGTATTTACTTGTATTTTAAAAGAGATCTTGATTTTCTCCTTTATGTTCTAAATTCTAAAGCTATTATGTGTAATTTATATAATATATAAACATTTCAGAAAATCACCTTCTGTGTTAGTATTTAATAATGTATTAATTATATGTAATATATACATAAAGTGAAAAAAGTTACAAAACTCTAAGTTTTGAAAGTGTGTGTATATATATAATTATATATAATTAATCTAATATATATAATTAATTATCACCACCCAAGGGGCGCCGGGCTGGCTCAGTCAGTACAGCATGCGACTCTCGATCTCAGGGCCATGAGTTCAAGCCCCACGGTGAGCATAGAGCTTACTTAAAAAAAAGTATCACCACTCAAAGCTGATTTTTCTAAAATGTTCAATAAGCTGTTAATGTAAAGATTCACAAAATGCCTAATTATCCCTATCTACATACAAGTAGCATCTAAAATAGACCTCTATGTGTGATTTCTACATTTATAACGCACATAACACATAATTCATTAGGCTATGCTCATTCTTTTCTGAAATCCCAAATCCAAGAAAATTGAATCACTTTTAAATGAACCAATGTGTTTATTAGATCTGTGGGGTGTAAGAAAACTTCAATTGCTGCTCTGTGTCATGTTGATATAGGCATAAACTCTCAGGTTAAACTTCTCTCTTTGTAGTCCAAGTTTCAATTTGGGTTTTAAAAAGCTTGAGGCCATCAATTTTCACATCTTTCCCCACTCCCATTTCAGAAATCAGAGAGCCAATTTCAGGAAAATACTGGCAAGTTATATGGAGGTTTAACATGTTCAAGAATAAATCTGACTTCCATTAAGGCAATTCCATTAAAATAAAGCACATTGAAACCACTTACTATTACCAGGTTTTCTGGCTTCTAATTTAATAGCCATTTATCTAAAGTCAAACAAAGTGAATAAGCATGTTTTTCTTAACTACTGGACTGAACAGATTAAAAAACTCTAAAATTTGAAACAAAATCATTAAAATGTTTCTGTCACTTTTACCCACCTCCTAAATGGGCCTGCAAGGCTCTGCCTTCTTATCCCATTAACACTCTCCCCCACCACTAGAGGGCTAGTGCACGGTACCACTTCTTTTTTAACAGACTAAGCTCTAAGCTCCTTCCATTGTCTCTTGACCACTGGCCATTTGCCCATTGCAAAATCCTTTGAATCTGATACTCTGGAGACAGAGAACTATCTGCTTTCCCTGTGCCTGCCCCTGGTCTCTACTGAACACAATAAGGAGATCTCCTCAGTTATGGACACTGCTGACCTACCTGAGAGTATGTGAACTCAAGTTCTCTGATACTCAGTGGACACTCAACACCAACCAAGGTCATATGTGCATCCTTTCAGTCCGAACTCTATGTGCATGCTTCCTCTCTAAATTCCCTCTCATTAAGGTTCCCCAAAGAAATGAATGAACTGGATCTCAGATGTAGGATTATAAATCAAGTAGACAATAAGAGCTAGATACAGAAATAGCAACCAAAGAGTAATAAGGTAGATATCTCTCCAGCTCTGGTAGTAGAGCAGGCACGTAGCAGAAAATCGATGTGTGCATTAAATAGTTACCAAAACTACTCATTATTTTATAGTTACATTTAATATGTACTTTTAAGCTATAATAGTGATATTATTCATCTTAAAGTATGTACTAAACATTTGCTAATAATTCATTTTCTCTTTTATCATTACTACTTATCCTAACTGAATGATTATCTCCAAAATATTCCACAAGAGCAGCCCAATAATAATTTTAAATGATGATTAAATCTATGAGATTCATCTGTGAGAATCATCTATGATTCTCTTTATTGTCCTGTTTTCCAATACTAGACATTACAATGTTGTAAGTGTGATTAAGTCTGACTAAAATAGCTCAACTGACCACTTCCCCAAGACCCCCTTCTTCCCCTAACATAGTACATTCTAAGTCATGTGGTTCTTCAATACCTACTTCACACACACCTCAATACATTCATACATACTTCATAAGACACATATTTATAAATACATTTATCGTTATTTATAGAAGCAAAAGTTGTGTGTGTGTTGTGTATGCTTGTGTATGTCTTAAAATAAATGACATAATATTGAATGTTATATGTTCTGTAACTTTCCCTTGCCTTTCCCTTTCCCACCATATTCAATTCATCATCAGGTCGTGTCATCCAACAAACAAAATTTCTTGAAGCTTCCTTCAAGATTAGTTTCAAAATCACCATGAAAGGTGAAATTCATGTTAATAGGAACAATCCTGTGAAACCATATGTGGTAGATATAGCCAAATAAGTTTAGATTTGAAAAATGGTAGCCAAGGTTCAAAACAAATGTAATCTTAATGATATGAAGCTTCATTCTTCAAATACATCGAAAAAAAATGAAAAGAAATATATGAATTCTCTTTCAACTCAGTCCACTTTGAATTTTCCTGTCTCACAACTCAAAGGTAAAGAATGTAAACCATCTAATTACTTACAGATCTATTGTATTATATATGTATATAATGTCACACACACACACATTCAATACAGATGTCTTAAAGTTTAGATATAAAATTATCCCAAAAGTATAAATCAGCTTCTAGAGATAGAAACATGAGTTTCAGATGTACATCATAGGAATTATATGTAATTCAAAGGTACAAAATTGGGATGCTATTGGTAAACAGAGCCTCAAAAAATGAGTATGTGCAGAATACTTATAGATAAACCTTTCAATGACTATTTACTAGATACGTGACTTTTGGCAGATTATATAACTTCTTGAATTTGAATTTCCACGTCTGTAAAATAAAGAAACAACTCTCTGTTAAGGAAACTCCCTACCACTACAAAGAAAAGCTGCAAACGGAACTCACTTTCCTGAAAGCTTATGGTCCTCACCCCTTGTCTAGCTCAGTGGTTACAACATACAGACACAATATCTTCAATGAAATCTGACTCTGGCACAGGTTAGCAGCTGTGAGTTCCAGAGTCTAAGTCTCAGTGTACTCGCCTGGACCGTGAGGACAGTAATAGTATCTACCTCAATGGGCGACTGGGAAGATTTAGTGCAAGTCTATATTAAGCACGTATTGCACAGTTAAATGTTCACTACATTTTTGATATTATGAAGATAATATAATAATACTGTATATATCCATCTTTTACTTGAAAAGCCCTCTCCTCTTTCTATGTTATGATAGGACACTCTTCTCATTTTCCTAATGCTATTTCTTCTTTCATGCCTTCACCACCTCTTCTTCATCATCCTTATACCCCTAAATTGAGCTTTTCCATGGCTCTATCTTCAACTCTCTATTGTTCCAATGACTTCTAAACAAAATACTGAAACATTTGGTAAAGGGATGAATCCAAATTCCATAAGAAAGGAATTATCCTGGTATAGTCTACTTATTCCATAGAAAAAAAATTGTTATGCTTTCAATTTGGAACAATACCACCACCAATGAGCCTGGCTGGAGAGTCCACAGCTTCAAAAAGTAACCCAGCAAGGGCATGTTTTGACCATCTAGACAATAATGTTCACATTCTCCTTTAAACTAGAAAATGCCAGACAAAGACAAAAATGAGTTAGTGAAGAAATATTTATTGTGAATGTGCAAGATGTCAGGCACTGTGCTAAGAGCTCTCACACATTTTCATCTGATCTTACTTGCTCTACAGCACTGTACAGAGCAAGCTCTTCTTAACATGGCTGACGATGAAGGTGTGAAACAAAATAAAGTCTAAATGAGGATAAGCTAAAAGCTTACAACAACAATGAATTCCCATTTTCTGTATGCCTCACATGGCCATGCTTTCTTACTGAGCCTCTGAGAGAGAATGAATCTCGATCTTCATTGAGAAAAGATTAACAACTATATAATGTTGCAATTACCTTCTGGGTAATGATGGTATATTTATAGGAGATTGCGGTTTGTGATTACCTCACCCCGTGGAGAGGAGGGAAAAGGAGAACAAATATGGACTATTTTCTATAGAAGCTTTTCCTTTAGAAAGGAAATGAAAGTTACCATGAATAGACTTACCTTTTGACAGAGTTTATTTTGATTTAATAAGTACAATTAATCTGAGATACTTTTGTGCTGGTCAGCATGACCTAGCTATTAAAAAAAGTTTCAATTCCCAAGAATAAAGTTATAAAGTATCTGAGTAGATCTAAGATAAAGGCCCTCTTCTGACTTTGTAACCCTCAGAAAAAAGTTGATTGATAGGAGCCCCAGGCTTGATGACAGACTGAAGCTGCAGCATCCCCCCCTCCCTACTCCTTTGGCTTTCCTCCAGCGGGGAATGGGCATGGCCCCAAACACAGCCCAAACCTGTGTCTGCTCAGACTGAGGGGATAAACAACATCCTGAACTAGGGCATGCATTTCCAGGCCTGGGAGGTGTGGTCAAGGCTAGTAGTTGACTACACAACCTTCTTTTTTCAACTTACTTTTTTTTTAATGCCTTGGACTAAGAATGCACAATTAGATAAGATCACAGAATGAGCTTGGAGCATTCTAATTTCCTCTAATTAACCTAAAACTGATTCTGTAATATCAGAGTTCACAAATCTGGCACATACATATATGTGTATGTACATATATATATATATACATATATACATATATATGTATATATGTACACACACACATATATATGTTCATTTGCTTTTCTACTTTGGTAACTTCATTCTTCATATATTTCAACTTCTAGAAAAGTATTAGCCACTGAACAGTATTATCAATGAGAAACCAACCCCCAACCCATCAGGTGATAACAATAAAACACTAGGAAATATAATTTATACTGATTAAGGAGTTGTGTCGATGAGGCTTTAAGAGAGTTCAGGATGCAGATCCCCCTTTCAGTCTCCCTTTTTAGTTTGGTTTGATAAGTTTGGTTACTTTCTCCCTCAGCAGAAAAGTAAACCATACTTTGATCCAATATACAAAGTTATAATATCCTTTCAGAAACTTTCTTCATATGTTCCCTGTAATAGTTCAATTAAAATGTACCTTTTTGGGGCTATACCTTATAAAGAATCCCTATTAAAGGCAAGTCCTGAATACAAGTTAAATACAAACTAACTATAAATTTAATTTAAGATTTTAAACCTATTTCTAACTTAAAGAAAGGTTAAAGCAATCTACTTTTAATTAAATATATCTATGGCAACTTAATTCCAAATCTTAAGGTTCTGCAACCCAATTTCTCATGATAAAAATATTACTAAAACTCATCTGCATTGAATGACAATCTTCCATTCCTCTCGGCTCTCTGAATCCATTATCTCTCTCATGGGAGTGAATGCTTTGCTATGACTGATGATGAATAAGATATATAGGACAAATGATGCACTTTTTCATTTAAAAGACTAAAAAGGAAATTCACTTTAGTCTCCTTTCTGCCTAGTTTCATTAAAATCTAAATACAGCTATTCTAAGAGATTTTTTCTAGCTCACTTCAGTTTGACAAAAAATGTCTCATGTATCATTTAAATCAATTACAGATTCTCTGGAAATATACCCCAAAAGTTTCATTTTCATACTTTTGCTTTAAAAATAAACACACAAAATATCACCAAAATAAACAAGCAATAAAATAAATCCTGAAAAATGATCCAGTATCTTGAAAGAGTATATTGTTTGTTACTGAATTATATTCTAAGAGTTGTTTTTCAACTTTAGAAAGTACTTAGGGAAATATCTTTACATAATTCTTTATTTCCTAAAATATCTTTATAAAGTGGTATCTTTGATCTTTTATTTATTTTGCCTAAAAAAGTCACATAGGGATGCCCACAATACTTAGAATAATATCAAAATCCCAGTTTAATTTTATGACTAGATGACCTTAGGCAATTAACTGCTAGTTAAAAGGAGACCACCCATTTCTCTGCTGGGGGAGAAGGTTATTTTCCTTCTTCTGCATCAGTGAATTTCCATTACTTAGCACAGTGTCTGGCACATAGAAGTGCCCAATAAGTATTGCTGCTCAAGGGAAAGGAAAGTAGGGAGGGATGAAGGTGAAATTGTTGAATTTAAATTCCAGATCCTAACTTCAAGGACTCTAGCAGATTTTTTTAAATAAATCTGCTTTAAAAAAAAAATCACTATATACTCCCATGCAACTGTACATTTAGTGAACTGGAATATTATCTGAGAGACACTACAACTTTAACAGAGTAAGCACCTGCCTTTAAGATTATATTCTATAATTTCAGGGGGGAAAAGAAAAAAGAAAACTTGGAGTTTACTTGCTCCGATTTTAGATGTACTGGTAATTGTGTATAAATTGGTTTGTGCTATTTTAGAAGGCTTTGCCAAATTGCTACAAAGCTAATTGCTTGCTTTAAGTAGATTAAGAAATAAAGTTCCAACTCCTTTACCCTAAGAACCCAGACCCTTTTGAAAACCTGAAACTCTTCTGCTTCTTAATATTAGCTACTAGCCTTGTTCAGGATTGTTAAGATTAAAGATATATCCAAAGAAAAGAAGGAAGGGAGGGTTGGGGGGTGGGGAGAATGAAAACAGGGAGGGAAGATGGGAGAGGAAGAAAGGGAGAAAAGGAAGAATAGGGAGGGTGTAAGCAAAGCAGCAAGGAAGGGGGAAAGAAACCAATGCACCAAAAATGTTTTCTTCCTCTTTGAATGGAAGGTACATAGTACATTGATGTCATTATGTAAAGAAGTTGCGATCACTTAGAAGAAAATAAAGTCAGAAATGCCTCCAGTATTTGAGCGCCCTCTAAATCATGTTAAGAGAAATCTGGGTAGCTATCCTGGTTATTCTCCATTTCTCCATGCTAGGAACTACCTTAAGATCCTTCTGAATTTCTCAAGCCTGCTCGAGGCCCCGGAGGCTGGCGTCAGTAGATGGCAATTCCAGGTCTCCCGTGCACTCCAGTGGCAAGTTGGGACTAGCCAACGGTGGATGTTGGCATAAGACAAATGGAGATATTTAACACCTACTCATCCCTGCTTCCTCTGGCAGTGGCTGCCTTTCTCTCTGGCCACAGATCCTGTAATCAGACTCCTCTTTTATGACTCTAGCTTTAACTATGTTCCAGTAACCATTCCTTCCTTTCTCGTACCTACGTCCTAAGAGGCAACAGCTTCCAATTCTAGTAGTTCCTTAACCCTCACCAGCCTTCTGTAAAAAGCCCTTCATTAAACTCTCTCCAGTGAAACCCCTGAGCATGCCATCTATGTCCTACTGCCCCCGACTAATACAGAGGCTAAAATCTTGGGACTCTCAACCAAAACTCTTCAACAGAATCAAGTGTGTGAATAATTTACCTAGAGATGGCAGCCTTGTTCTTTGGAGCCAAGCACACTTACCAGTCAACTGAGATAGCAAGAATAAAGCAAGAATAAAGCAATTCTAATTTTAGAATAGCCTGAGTTAAAAACAAACAAGCAAACAAACTCCTATTATGTGCCCAGAGTTGTCAATCTGCACATGGTTCATTCACCTTCAGTCCTGATCAAGCTTTCTTGTCACCTATTTCTCCTATTTAGGATGAACATGTTGAACAAACATCTTTATATTTCTATCCATAAAGCAATGTCTAGATTAGGCATATATCTGCCCAGCATATCTGTTTCATCAAGTGGCATGTATATAAGATATATTATACTGATATATATCACATGGATAGATATAAATATTTATCACCATATGGATATAATTCACTTACATTTTTAATGAGTAATTTTTAATTAAATGGTTATGGTTACTCATATAATGATAGCCTTTTAAAAATATATTCCAGGGTCACCTGGGTGGCTTAGTCAGTTAAGCCTCTGCCTTCGCCTCGGGTCATGATCCCAGAATTCTGGGATAGAGCCCCATGATAAGCTCCCCACTCAGCAGGAAGCCTGCTTCTCCCTCTCCCTCGGCCTGCTGCTCCCCCTGCTTGTGCTCTCTGTGTCAAATAAATAAAATAAAATCTTTAAAAAATATATCTTCCAAAATCTGGGGCTCCTGGGTGACTCAGTCAGTTAAGTGACTAACTCTTGGTTTCAGCTCAGGTCATGATCTTGCGGTCGTGGGATCAAGCCCCATGGCGGCCTCCATGCTCAGTGCGGAGTCTGCTTCAGATTTTTTCTCCCTTTCTCTCTGCTCCTCCCTGCTCACGCTTTCTCTCTCTCAAATAAATAAATAAAATATTTTAAAAAGTATCTTCCGAAGTCTTTCAATATTATTTTTACAGAAACAATTAAAACACTAAGTGTTTAATGATACCTCTATAGGTCATTCAAAAGTTAAAAACTAATGAATGTTCTTATGTTATATTAAATATTGTTCATTGCAGAGCCAAGTAGAAAACTAGGATTGCAGGCTTGTCCACAGTACAATAACATGACCATGTACCACTCTGCTAGTCTGTCTGGGCTGCCATAACAAAATGGGTGGCTTAAATAACAGACATTCATTTCTCATAGTTGTGAAGTCTGGGAAGCTCAGGATCAAAATGCCAGAAGATGTGGCTCACAGTGAAGGCCCTCTTCCTGGTTTGCACATTGTTACCTTCTCACTGTATCCTCACATGGGACAGAGACAGAGTGAGTACTCTAGTCTCTCTCCCTCTTATTTTAAGGACATTAATCCCATCATAGGGTCACCATGACCTCATCTAAGCATAATTACTTCCCAACGACCTCACCTTCAAACACCATCACATTAGGGGTTAGGGCTTCAACATATAAATCTGGGGGGATACACAAAAATTCAATCCTTAACAGCCACCTAAAGAAGACTCTTCCCAGCATCATGTTTAAATTGAGTCTTACTTTTTTCTTCTACTGAAAACATCAATTCATATCCTAAAGTCTTCTAAGTTGCCAAATGGTTTCTCCATTCTGCCATTTTCCTCCCAGGGAACCTCCTCCCAGGGAATATTGTGGGGTCTTCTCTACCTGGTCCCTTCCTAATTGTCTGTTCTCTTATGCCTGTTGCATAGCCTGACAAATTCTCTTTCCACTTTACTATTTTCCTAAACCTGAGTCACTGGTTCTTGCATCTCATGTCTTCCTCTGTCTTGATTTATTCCCTCATTCTGCTGGTATCCATATGTAACATCCTAAGGAAGAATGCTTTGAAGATAAACTTCCTGCATCCCTACATATCTGAAAAGGTCTCAATTCTGCCTACACACCAATGATAAATTGGCAAGGGAGTAACAACCAAATTTCCTCCACCCCAGGAATCTGAAATAATCTACCTTCCACTGTAAGTGACGTGCCCATCTGATTCTTTCCTAGGAGACATGCTTATCCCTCCTTCTAGAAAATCTTCCTAAATAAAGAATATATAGGTCGTTTCTTTTAGGTTGCACATTGCGTACTACGTGCTAGGAAAAGAAAGTATGTCTATGCTTTCCCCACGAAGATGGTGGGGGGCGGGGGGAGGAGATGAAAAGGAAGAATATATGATACTACAACAGCCACTGGCATATAAATGATACAAATCCTCAAAAAGGAGGGGAATACATCATCAACATTAAGCTCTACCCTACGACTGTGATTCAGAAGATTTGTTATTTACCCTGGAACCTTCATTTTACCAACACAAGGTTACTCTGCTTCAAGTGATATATGGACCACACACTGGGAAAAGTTGTTTCAGACTTAACAAAGCATGAAGAAGATGAAACTGTTCTCTAATAGATGAAACATCAAAATCCTGTTTAAAGTAAAACATAACTAATTTGCTACAATAGAAAGAAAGAGTATAACAGTATCTCCCATTGCTGAGTTTTCTAGAACAAAATAACTGAAATTCTGGGGCGCCTGGGTGGCTCAGTCAGTTAAGCATCTAACTTTGGCTCAGGTCATGATCCCAGGGTCCTGGGATCATGCCCCATGTCAGGCTCCCTGCTCAGCAGGGAGTCTGCTTCTCCCTCTGCCCCTCCTGCTGCTCATGCTCTCTCTCTCTCAAATAAATAAATAAAATCTTTAAAAAAATAACTGAAATTCTATAATACATACCTCTATCACAAAAAAGACTTAAAAATTCACAAAGTTAGTAAATCTAACTTTTAAAAAAATTATTGAAAATACCTTAACAGAGGCAGGGCCATTGTGCTGAACCATTCCAGGACTGCTTTAAAATAGCTAAAATACAATGTGAAAGGTGTCCTGTATATCTGCATAACTCAGCATGCTTAATGGAAGGGAAATACTATTCCAGTAATGAGAGGTCAGAGTGGAAACCAAGCTACCTATTTTCAAGAAAGACCCATAATACAGGAAACTGGTTACACAGGTAGTAGAAGAACTAAGAATTCAAATAGAGATGAGGAATAACAGGGACCTGGTAACACCCCTAAGAGAGAGGCAGGATTACCGGGACTTGGAAGCCAGGGACATCCAACAGAAGCTAGCAATAAGGCAAGCCTACCTGGCAGGAGGTGAGCTTAGAGAGAAAAGCAGTAAAAACTACAAGACACAATTGCTGCAGGAGAAACAGTCTCACTTAGACAAAGGGGTAGGGCAAGGGAGTAGGGGAAAATTCCCTGGCTTCTCCCTCCTCCCCCCTTAAGTAATTCATTGGGACCTCCCATTAAGCCAACTCAACAGTGGTGGAGGCCAAGGGAGCTATGGAAATGTGGTGCAGAGCAGAGCAGGGTGAGTGAAAGGATCTTAGGGCAATTAATGGTAAGAACATCAATAACCAAGGCAACCCAAGAGAACTGAAAACACATGTTCATATAAAATCTTGCACACAAATGTTCATAAAAGCATTATTCCCAATAGCCAAAAAGTAGAAACAACCCAAATGTCCTGCCACTGAAGAATGGATAAACAAAATGTGGTATATCTATACAGTAAAATATTATTCAGACACCAAAAAAGGAATAAAGGACTGTTATATGCCACACTTTTTTTTTTTTTTTTTTTAGATTTTTATTTATTTATTCATGAGAGACAGAGAGAGAGAGAGAGAAGCAGGCTCCCAAGGAGCAGGGAGCCCGATGCGGGACTCGATCCCAGGACCCTGGGATCATGACCCGAGCCGAAGGCAGACGCTTAACCATCTGAGCCACCCAGGCACCCTACATGCCACACTCTTAATGAACCTTGAAAACATTATGATAAGTGAAAGAAACTGGAAAGATAGGCCACATATCGTACGATCCATTTATAGGAAATGTCCAAAACAGGCAAATCCACAGAGATAGAAAACAGATTAGTGGTGGCCAGAGAATGGAGGGAGAGAACATTCGGGACTAACTGCTACCAGTTAGATGTTTCTGTTTAGAATGATGGGAATGTTCTGGAATTAGACAGTGATAATAGTGGTACACCATAGTAAGTATACTCAAAAACCACTGAAGTGTCTATTTTGAAATGGTAAACTTTATGTTATGTGAATTATAGCTCATCTTTTAAAATGTTAAAAAAAATGACAAAAAATAAATAATTGAGAATAATAAACTGAAACCTAATGAAAAGTATTGTAATATCCGAACAGCATAAATTTTTAACAGGATATTTATTAAAAAAGCAACACGAGGCTAGAAAACTATCATTTATGTCACACAGTTCAAAGCTTTAAGGTCTCTAACAGCAATTTCCTAGAATCCCAGGAGGTAAGGATGCTTCCCTATAAAAATAATCCCATTAGACCTTATAACAAAGCTCTCTGATCCAGCACAATTGGGGCAGGGTTAGTACATGTATTGAAAATACTGGTTAAAGCAGAGAATAATAAAATACATATATGCTATGTATATGCACACATATACACATCAAAAGAGTAAAAATTTTGTTTTTACTTAAAATACAAATATAAATATTCACCCATATTCTGATATAAGATTAAAGGCATTTCTCCTTAGGTCCTCTGATTAAGATTTTACAGTATCTTTCTTATATGAACCCACACCTACAATGCAACATTTATATTTCCAATTCTCTTTGGGTTATAATGGAACAGAAGCTAAAATGGTGCACACAAAGTAATCTGCATGTGAAACTGTTAGATTTATATCATTTTCTCACAGTTCACTTGTGCATACTTAATTCAAAACCATTTTTTTCCAACTTGTCCTTACTGAGATTTTCCCAATACTTAATAATTTTCTTTGCTGTCACACTTATAGTTCATCATTTTATATAATGTTATACTGCAGAATTATAATGAGAAGAATTGGCATTCACAGGATTTGAAGGGGATGGGAAACCAGCTCACTAATAAGCACTGAATGTAACTGGCAGGAGCTGAACTGCATACACGTGGTAGACTACAGTCAACTACCCATGCGTGCTCAGTATCCCATGGAAAGTTGTCAGTATCATTCAGAGTGAGCCTGTCAAACAGAAGTATATTCACTAAGTTTGGTAAGTAGACGTTAGCTAAGTAAACCTCCACTGTACCTCTACTCCATTGAAAAGAAATAATCTATCAGTAAAAACAGATAAAGGGAAGGAGAGTAGCAACATCAGGTTGGAAAGCTAGAGAAAGTCCTGACAACTTCCTACAAAATGCCTTGGCTGTTTGGTTATTTTAAGTTTTTTTTTTTTTTTAAAGATTTTACTTATTTATTTGAGAGAGAGAATGAGATAGAGAGCATGAGAGGGGGGAGGGTCAGAGAGAGAGGCAGACTCCCTGCTGAGCAGGGAGCCCGACGTGGGACTCGATGCCGGGACTCCAGGATCATGACCTGAGCCGAAGGCAGTCACTTAACCAACTGAGCCACCCAGGCGCCCAGTTATTTTAAGTTTACATACATCAAAGAGGCCATTTCTCAGCATCGGTATTGGTTTGGTTTATAGTCCTAATGCCTTCTACCTCTCTACCTTGCAGTCGCCACCTCTTTGCTAAAATAACATCAAGAGTCCTCAGACCATCCCAGAAATTTGTTTTTTAGAAACATCCCAATCTCCAAAGAGCCAAACTTATGAGAACTCACATAACAAAAATGCATTCACAGAGGACCCACAGAAAGTTGAAAGAGTCTAACTCACAAAAAACTCCTTGAAGTTCCACTTGAATCCAGAGGTCAGTAGAGATTCCAGAAAAAAACCCCTCAACAATCAAGGTAGAGAGCACTACTGCACTACCCTACCTACCTAACTCCCCTCTGATCACACACATAACACAGATTATCTAGAATATCAAAGAATCTGGAAAGTTTACACTTTATATTGTAAGTATGTGTTTTTTGCCATGCGGGTCATTCATACTATTATTCCCAAAGTTTCATGAGCCTCCATAAAAGAAGATTGTGCTCCCATGCCCTATGGACATAAGGCTTGGCCAAATTATTTGGTTAATGAAATGGAAGTGCAAATCACATGTGTCACTGCCAAACTGAAGCTTTTAAAACCGTAACAGGTTTCCTCCACTATTCTTTCTCTCTGCGTGTCCCACACAGGGGCTGCTCCATCATCCTGGGAAGAATTTGACCCTCGGGACTGAGGCACAGCTCATAACTGTAGCCTTTGCAGTTGCAAACCATTATGTTAGAGTTTTTTGTAACATGCCACACCACAGTGAAAGCTGACTAACACAGCAGTGATAGATTTACGGGAAGGAAGAGAATACAAAGGAGGTTGACATCAGAACTATACCTTCCAACCATAAAAGACTTCTAAACCAATAGATAATCCCTAATTTTTATTTTTTATTTTTTTATTTTAAGATTTTATTTATTTATTTGAGAGAGAGAATGAGAGAGAGAGAGCATGAGAGGGGGGAGGGTCAGAGGGAGAAGCAGACTCTCTGCCGAGCAGAGAGCCCGATGCGGGACTCGATCCCGGGACTCCAGGATCATGACCTGAGCCGAAGGCAGTCGCTTAACGAACTGAGCCACCCAGGCACCCGATAATCCCTAATTTTTAGATCAGTGCTTCTCCCAACTCTCTGTGCTGACGGATCAGTTACCTTTAAAAAAAAAAAAAATTCCAATCTATTATAGACCAAATCTTATGTCAAATGTAATAAAATGAATTATTAGAAAATCAAAAGAAAAAAAAGGCTTTCAAAATTTAAGCCCCAATTTTTATATTATCATTAGATTCACCTAATGAATCTAATTCTCTGAAAAAAAATTACTCTGTCAAACTATTAAAGTTTCTAAATGCTGAGGTGCCTGGGTGGCTCAGTCAGTTAAGCAGATGCCTTCGGTTCAGGTGATGATCCTGGGGCCTGGGATCGAGCCCCGCATCTGGCTTCCTGCTTAGTGGGGAGTCTGCTCTCCCTCTCACTCTGCTCCTCCCTGCCATGCTCGCTCGTACTTTCTTTCCCCCTCTCTCAAATAAATAAATAAAATCCTTAAAAACAAGTAAAGTCTCTAAATGCTTACAATCCCAATTTCTGCCAGTACATCACTGCCAAATAATTACAGTGCATGAAACCACACTGGTCCACAGAGTACACTTTCAGTAGCACTCTTGCAGAGCATGTGGAATGAAGAAATACAAAGGCTTTTATGATGATGTAAACTTCTGGGCAATTGTATAACTGAAAACAAAATTACAGACTAATTTTGTCCAGGAAACAGGTAAAATTCTCCTTAATGTCATTCCTACTCTGCAAAAATATCTGTGGTTCCTTTTTTCTGTAGGCATAAAAATCAGGGTGTTATTTTTTCCTTTTTTTTTTTTGTAGTCCCTCAGTGATAGACATTTAGGTTATTTGAAAAGTGCCTAGCTCCCAGACTTAGTAATTTTAAATGAAATGTTTTCAGTTATAGCGAATAGAACCCAATTATTTTATATTGACATACGTAGTTTACTGCCTTTTTCTCTACTTATTATCATCTAACTACTGGAAAGCACCCAGTTTTCTTCAATTATTCAGAAACCTGCAATAAACATGGTTTAGTTCCAAAACTCCAAGTATATTTTAAATCACACTTAATTTTCTAAAGAATGAATCTTTGCTCTATTGAAGATGATTCAAAGTTTTAGAAATTCATCTCGAACCTTTAAGTAGTTTCTGGCTTGCCCAGAAATACTTTTTGGGTGGTAAGATTCCAATCCTGATGAATGTCATTATATATCCACTGTCCTCCTGGGTTGCGATGGCAGCTGCTAGCTGCTTAAAAAGCTAGTTTTTAAAAAATGACTTAAAGGAAAAGAAATGACTGTTTCATTTTCTCTCAAATAAAGAAAAATATGTGTAATATATTTAAAGTGAAGTTGCTTTTCAAGCTTTAAAAATGTGGATGGCAAAAGCTAGATCCACTTCGGTTTGGACAACACAGAGACTAAATCATTGGACTCACGCAAGAGTCAACTGCCTTTTGAAATTAATAGTAATTTCTTTAGTAAGAAAGAAAAGACCATTACAAATGAGAGAATTTTTTCAATCCTGTCAATTAACATTTCTTGAGCACTGAATAAGGTATAAAATGTTTTCTCATCTACAATCTAGTTAGTATCTACAGCAACCCAGTTTAGGCAAGTAAGACAAATATCATCATTTTATCCCCACTGAGCCAAAGGAAGAACTGTGTTTCGAAAGCTCAACGATGATTTCAAACCTTTTTTTTTTTTTTACATACCAATTCATGGCAATTTCTTTCTTAAAGATCATTTGTTTTTGACTATTCAAATAGTCGTACCTAAATTATCTTCAGGTAGGTTGGCAAAAAAAATACAATAGAACAAATATTTACCAGCAACATTATGAATAAGCCCAGAGAAAGAACGTATAGCGCAGTCCACTTCTAAAATGATTAAAAGAGGAGACAAATATCACAGTATGCTAGAGTATTTTGATTACAGGTACAATTTTTCATAATACAGAATTAAAGTCTAGACATTCTTTAATTTATATTCTCCTAAAAAAATACCACAAATGTCTCATCATTTAGGTAAAAACTAAATTAAGAAAATTTCCATTTTCAGGTAAATATAAGTAACAGTCAATTTAGCAATTAGACGAAATAAAAGTTTTTGTTGCTGGTGTCTGAAGAACTGTTTTATATTATCTTTGGGGGTTGAGAGAAGAGGTAGGTATAAAAGCAATGTTTTAAATTATATTACACTTCAATGATAAAAATATAAAGTTATGTTACTTTTTAAATCTCTGCCAATAGGTGAAGAAGCAATTTTTTTTTAATATAAGGTGGTATTTCACCTTATATTAATATCAATATACAATATAATATCTTATATCAATGTTACAGTTGGAGATTAATTCTACAGAACCTTTTAAGTTTATTGCTGTGTCAACCTATCAGCTGATAAATATGAGTACAGTCATGAATACAGTTAAATGTGTTTTAAATGTTTTTTAAAACATTTTAATATGATCAGCAAAGCTACCAAGAACATTTTAACTAATCTTCATATGCATTTTGTAATGAAAAAAGATACTATAGTTGTTTAGCTAATTAATATCCATTTTCTTTTCCTTTGGTTTAGTACAAATTTATACATAGAAAACTTAACAATAAAATTATCTAACCTATTTTGGAGGCTGAGAAAAAGTTCAACAAAGAAAAATGACTTTCTTCTTGCTCAACTCTTCTTTAAAAAGAAAAAAAAAGGAAAGAAAATTAAGTAGGGAAAAACAAAATACAGAATTCCTTGTGTTAAAGGCATGGTTAGTTCAGTTTTTTAAGGGTGTATTTTCAGCTATGTTGTCATCATCATCAAAATTCTATGCTCTACAGAGTCATATCAAATTAATGCTCACTACTCACAGGTACATTTTTTTTTTCCAAAGACATATTCTTTTAAATGCATTATTAACCCAAAAGTTTGGCTCTACTCTCAATTTTCAAACTTTTTTAAGTGAAAGCTCCTTAGTGAGAAGAAGTTGAGATCTAATGTATACAGAGACCCTGAGACCCTGTAACTTTGGGCAGAAAAGCTATTCTTTCATCTAGATAAGAAAATAGGTTAGTGGGGTGCCTGAGTGGCTCAGGAAGTTAAGAGTGCACTTGGGCTCAGGTCTTGATCCTGGGTCCCTGGAATGGAGCTCAGCATGGGGCTCTCTGCTAAGCAGGGAGTCTGCTTCTCCCTCTGCCCTCCCCCACTTATGCTTGTGCTCTCTGTCTCTCTGTCTCTGAAATAAATAAATAAAATCTTAAAAAAAAGAAAGAAAAAATAGATTAGTCATTTAAATTTTCCCAGCATACTGCCTGTTCCTATTTTCTATCACAATTTCATTTATCTTAGTTTTTCCCATCTCTCCAGTAAAATTAAGGGCTCACTGATTAAATCTGATGTTCTTCAAGTTCTTAGACACTTAATAAATATTGGTTGATGAAAATAATTCACCAAATGCTATCCCAAGTATATGGAGAGATTTTAAATTAGGTTACACACCCTCACAAAGGGTAGCATTTTTAAAAATCAACTTGAATTGTAAAAAAAAAAAAACAAGTTAACAGAGGGCATTTTTACATTAAAATAGGAAGTAGATAATTTTTAGTTTTCTGTTTACAAAAAATTTTTTAATTATTATACTTTTGATATATAAGCATTAAATCCTAAATAAAATTTTAAAATGCAGTTTTCCAAATGCACATAGGGCCCAAGTATATTTACGAGACACAATTTCTAGTAAATCAACATTAGTCCTTATGACAGTTCCCAAATCTAATTCTCATATAGTTCCTTTCCCATATTTTTATATTTCTAAAACCTACTTTGTGGGTTTAATCATAAATATGTTGGAGGGGGTACCTAACGCAAGTACCAAATTTTTTTTTTTTTTTTTAAAGATTTTATTTATTTATTTGACAGAGAGAAACACAGCGAGAGAGGGAACACAAGCAGGGGGAGTGGGAGAGGGAGAAGCAGGCTTCCCGCCGAGCAGGGAGCCCGATGCGGGGCTCGATCCCAGGACCCTGGGATCATGACCTGAGCTGAAGGCAGACGCTTAACGACTGAGCCACCCAGGCGCCCCCGCAAGTACCAAATTTTAACTGAGGTTCTTATAGTAGTTTTGGTATCTCTATGTAAAAATCAACTTGTACATTCTCAATCAATACTTCTCAATCTTATAAATGGCCATAAAAAGAAGTAATAAAATAGAATGCCAAAAGTGCCTGAATGATAGGTGGATGTCTAAATGGTCTTTTAACAAAAAACTACTAGTCAAGGCAGTTGTATAGAGAAGATGGAGAAATAGTAATGTTTGTGTATAAGAAAGAATTATTAATGACTATTTTAATAAAATTTAAGAAGTCTCTTATCCCCATAATTTTATATAATTTCATAATTATCATCAGGCAAACAAAACTAATCTAAGTCAGCAGATCACATGGTCTTTCTCAAAACTTTCCTTGAAGTTTTCAATAACTCTCAAGAAACAGGCCTCATCTAATTTGCAGGACTGCAAGTCCTTAGACCTGTGATTTCCAATAAAGGAGCCAGTAGACACATGTAACCATTGAACACTTGAAATAAGGTTAGTGCAACTGAGAAACTGAATTTTAAATTTTATTTAATTTTAATTACTTTATTAAATTTAAATTTTAAAATTACTATTCAACTCAGTTACTAGAACTTTTAATTCTGTTTGAAAAAAACTTGGGTTTGTATTCTTAAACTGAAAATTTTATTAAATCTAAATATAGATCAAGTATTGCCAATGAAAAAATATCAGAGCTAAAAGAATACAAAAGAATAAAAATACCTCAATGAATTTTATATTGATTATATTAGTATTAAAATATTTTGATATACTGGGTTAAATAAAATTTTTCATTATTAAAATTCATTCAGCTATCCATCTTTTACTTTTTTTAATATAGCTACTAAAAGTTCTGAATTACATAAGTGGCTTACATTATATTTCTATTAGACAGTACTGCTTTAGACAACATGTATAAAATCAAAACTTTTTAAAAGTCGGCTTCTTTAAGGTATAATCTACATGCAATAAAATGCAGTCTTTTACAAGTATAGGTCTATAAATTTTGACAAATGTATGCAGTCATGTAACAACCAGCACAATTGGTACATAAAATATTTTCATCACCCCAAGAAGCTCCTTCGTGCTCCTCTGTCAACTCACAACTCCTACCACCAAACCCTGACGACTCTGTCTTCTGTCCCTATAGCTTTGCCAATTCTAGAATGTCATATAACTGGAATAATATAGCATGTAGACTTTTAAATCTGATAAAATCAAATTTTAAATACTACAGTACTCTCCCGGCACTAAAGGATGATTATCATTCTGATATTTCCTTGTATTATGAACATTTTGCCAAGGCCTGGTTTTCATTATTCTACTTCTAAAACTGAGCTTTCTTCCTTGTCACTGTTACAGTAATTTATTTATACCACTAGAATACAACTGTATTATAGTTCTTTACATACAAGTTCTTCCTCACTAGACTGTAAGCCAGAAGCCTGACATCTAGACCAACTATGCTTTCCATCGGGTTAACTGCCTAATGAAATTAACAGTGCAAATAACAGGCTAAGAAGATATTCATTTAAAAAAAATTGAGATTGTATTATAAAAAAGGAAAAGAAAAACAAAAAGAATTGAGTCATGCAGAAGTTTATCCTCTAGATTAGATGTCTACTTTTACTGAGGTCTCAAAAAAGGATATTAGGCTCTAGAAGATCCAAGAACTACAATGCCATCTAACCAGGTGCAAATGCTAGTGGAGATTTAACTTACACCAATATTTTTACCCAGATTGCTATTGATTTTGTCAGGGCTTGCTAACAAAGTTGAATAAATTTGGAGCAGTCTGCCCTAGCACTATTTTTCTCATAAACTCTGTTACTTCTGGTACATGATTTTACAGAACATAAAAGCTTTTCAGGAACACCTGTATTACATTACAGTAGGAACCACATGAAGGTAAAGACAACAAATCCGATGGCTATCTGAAAGGTCGGATATTTGTAAAAATTAATTTTCATATAAATATATGAAGTATAATAAGTCTTTAAGTAAATAAATAAATTGTACAACTAACTTTAAATCTTTCAAACACTTACTGAAGTCTCCAGTAAGAAAAACTCCTTCTGCTCCTGGGGCCCATTCTTTGCAGTATAAACCACCATCGGCACATGTGTGGACACCAAATGATTCATAACCTCTGGAAAATTTATCAATACCACCTTCGTTCTCTCCGATGTTGTTCAAAGTCTCCTTAAACCGCTTATACCTTTGAAAAAGTGCAAAAGAAGGAAGTTAGAAAATAAAATCATATTCCCGGAAAGCTACTGTAATTAAGTAAATGCTTTATTTACTCTTATTCAGAAAAAGAAAAGAAAAAAGATATTAAAGAGGAATAATGTGAATAATTTCACATAATAAGGTAGCAATTACCTCACGGGATAAAATCATCCTTATCTCAAACTGAACCAATCTAACATTTTTTGGTAATTTCATGCATTTTGGTATGAGAGAGAAAATACAGTTGTTCTATATTCCATGAAATTTTTTAAAAATCAGCATTATAGCAACTTCTATGTCAAAATAGTATGATGAAGGAGCATCCCTATGTGTCTCTCTTCTAACCCCTAAGAAAATAAAAGAAAAATAGTCAAAAGCCAGAAAGATAAATAAAATTACCCTACAACAGGGTTTGGCTGATTTTTCCTGTTAAAGGATAGATAGTAAATTGGTCCACTTCACAACAACTCAACTATCTCTCTGAAGCATGAAAACTGCTGCAGACAACATGTAAATGAATGGGTATGGCCGATGCCAATAACACATTATTTACAAAACAGTTATTGGCTAAATTTGGCCTATGGGCGGTAGTTTGCCTAGTCTGCCCTATATCAACTAAGCATGGAAAGAACATAATACATCATGTCAAACTGTAAAAGCTAGTGGCCACGAGAAGAAACCAAAGATTCCTTCCCAAGGAGGACCAAGAGTAGCACATGGTTGTTCCTGACCCTCTCCCAGAGCCAGAGTCCATACAGCTATGCCAACAAAACACTACTATTGTCACTAATACCAACAGATCTAGGGAGAAGCTAAGACAAAACAGGTGAAACTGAAGTGAGGCAGGTGGTAGGTGCTTTTTGTCAGAAGCGAAGGTTCCAGAACAATGAACTGAGCAATGCTAATAAGCTTCCTTGCACTTCCCCAGACCCTGAGGGGTGAGCAATAAAAGTCCCAGACAGATGACATGAATCCAAGTAGGGGATATACAGGGAATATTTTGCACTATATTTCAACTTAATTAAAAATGAACGCAATAGGGGTGCCTGAATGGCTCAATCGGTTAAGAGTCTGCCTTTGGCTCAGGTCATGATTCCAGCGTCCTGGGATGGAGCCCCGGGTCAGGCTCTCCTGCTTAGCAGGGAGTCTGCTTCTCCCTCTCCCCTACCCCTGCTCCTGTGCTCTCTCTATATATAATAATAAATAAAATCTTTAAAAAACTGAACTCAATAAAAATAAGAGATGAGGAAAAAAATAAGAGATGAGGGATTATATGACAAAACAATAGAATGAGAGGTAAAATGAGACCCCTACACCTAAGGAAACAAAAGGAGGAACAAAATATGTCACTGGAAAATAATAAATTAGAATTGGCAAGAAACAAAATGCACATATAATAAAAATAGCAAATTATTAAATGAATAAATAATTGGAAATTTATGTAATTAGAGAAGAAAAAGGCAAAGAAGTGGAGTATATTAAAGAAGCTAAGAGGTATGCAAAATTGACAAAAATGTTCTAAATAAGGATAGCTGCTGACTCCGAAGAACAAAACCAAATAAAATGATGTAAAAAATATAAAGCTGGAAAATTTTTCTCTCAGAATTAAATCTGCATATTTGGGGTACCTGGGCAGCTCAGTCGGTTAAGGGCTCGGCTCAGGTCATGATCTCCAGGTCCTGCCCAGTGTGGGGCACCATGCTCAGTGGGGAGTCTGCTTGTCCCTCTCCCTCTCCCTCTGCCCTGCCCCCCAGCTCATGCTCACTCTCTCTCTCAAATAAATAAAATCTTAAAAAAGAATTAAATTTGCATATTAAAAAAGAGCATGCTATGTTTTAAGAAAAATTTGGAAAACAAACACAAACACGCACATGTGCAACACCTCCCAATTTAAGCTACTGAAATTCAAAGGATAAAGAAAGAACTCCTCAGACAACCAGTCATAAAAAAGCAAGCAGAGGGAGGTTTTTTTGTTTTGCTTTGTTTTTCTCAAAGGAACATTACACTAAAGACCAAAAGATAAAGCCAAGCCCACACATTTCTGAGAAGGAAAGGGAGTAATCTAATGGTATTATATAAGGCAATTTCCTCAAACCTAAGGAATTCTTTAAATACTGTCAAATTAAAAAATAAATTTAAGTTTATTACACTAATAAACTATGGTTGAAGGGGAAAAAAACCAAAACTAGGTGATTAAAAGATTGAAAACATACACAGAGGAATTAAAAGTCATGGCAGCAGTGTTGCTGAACTCTTGAGTCTTTAAATATAGAACCATGGCTAGACAATGGTGCATATGTGTGAATGTGATAACAAAAAATAACCTCAATGATTAAAGTAAATTTTATTGTAAAAGAAATGAGATGAGGGAAAGGAAAACAGAAGAATATACAGTGTACTTTTAAACCCCTTCACCTATTTTGCCCATTGCCCCACCAACCTCCTCTCTGGCAACCACCAGTTTTTCTCTATATTTTTAAGAGTCCATTTTTTGTCTCTTTTTTTCTTTGTTCGTTTGTTTTCTTTGTTAAATTCCACATAGTAGTGAAATCATATGGCAGATGTCTTTCTCTGACTGACTTATTTCACTTAGTATTCTAGGTCCATCCATGTTGTTGCAAATGACAAGATCTCATTCTTTCTTCCTTTTTTTGGTATTAATTTAATTTAATTTAATTTTACTATGTTACGTTAATCACCATACATTACATCATTAGTTTTTGATGTAGTGTTCCATGATTCATTGTTATGGCTGAGTAATAATTATGTGTGTGTGTGTGTGTATATATATACACACACTTATAAACATACATACACACACACAAACACCCACTTCTGTATCCTCTGTATCCATTCAACTATCAATAGACATTTGGGTTGATTCCATATCTTGGCTACTGTAAATAATGCTGCAGTAAACGTAGGGGTACATATATGTTTTTGAATTAGTGTTTTCATTTCTTTTGGGTAAATGGCCCATAGTACAATTACTGGATCATACAGTAATTCTACTGTTAAGTTTTGGGGGAGCCTCCATACTGTTTTCCACAGTGGCTGCACCAGCTTGCATTCCCACCAATTGTGTATGACTTGTATAAGTTCTTCATATATTTTGGTTATGAACCCCTAATCAGATACATCATTTGAAATTATCTTCTCCTACTCAGGAGGGCTGCCTTGTTTGGTTGATAGCTTCCTTTGTTGTGCAAAAGGTTTTTATTTTGTTGTAGTCCCAATAGTTTAATTATGCTTTTGTTACCCTTGCCTGAGAGGACATATCTAGAAAAATATTTCTATGGCCAATGTCAAAGAAACTACTGCCTATGTTTTCTTCTAGAAATGTTATGGTTTCAGAACTCACATTTAGGTCTTTAATCCATTTTCAGTTTATTTTTGTGTATGGTGTAAGAAAGTAGTTCAATTTCATTCTTTTGCATGTAGCTGTCCAGTTTTCCCAAAACCATTTGTTGAAGAAACTGTCTTTTTCCCACTATATATTCTTGTCTTCCTTGTTGTATATTAATTGACCATAACAGTGTAGGCTTATTTCTGGGCTCTGTATTCTGTTCCATTGATCTGTGTCTAATTTTGTGTCAGTACCATACTATTTTGATTACTACAGCTTTATAGTATACCTTGAAATCTGGGATTGTGATACCTCCAGATTTGTTTTCCTTTTTCAAGATTGCTATTTGGGGTCTTTTGTGGTTTGTACAAATTTTAGGATTATTTGCTTTGGTTCTGTGAAAAATGTTGCTGGTTTTTTGATAGGGATTACATTAAATCTGTAAATTGCTTTGGACAGTATGGACATTTTAACAATACTGGTTCTCCAATCCATCAGCATAGAATAGTTTTCCATTTCTTTGTGTCATCTTCAATTTCTTTCATCAACGTTTTATAGTTTTCAGAGTACAGGTTTTCCCCTCCTTGGTTAAGTTTATCCCTAGGTATTTTATTCTTTTTGGTACTATTTGATACTATTGTAAATGGCTTAAACCCTTTGTTGACAGATGTACACTCCAGAAAACAACATTTTTGAGTATAAAGGAAGATGTATATAAATTTCAGACATTTCTTTCATTTCACTTCAGTATCTTTGTTTCAAATAAATTTAAGTTAAATTTAACACATATTTTTCTCATGTTTCATTATATTATTTCTATCTATCAAGATATTTCTCTATTCTCCTACCTATATGTAAGCATACAGAATATCAGGAATAATGTTCCCCAAATATTAGTGACAATTTCTTTCATGGGGTTTCTTTTTACTTTCTCCCTTGCATTGTTCCAATCATTTATAACAAGTAAGTACCATTTAAATAAAAAATGGGTTGTGAGATTGAGCCCCACATCAGGCTCCAGGCTCAGCGGGGAGTCTGCTTGAGATTCTCTCTCTCCTCTCCCTCTGTCCCTCCCCCATGTGCTTGCACACTCTCTAATAAATAACCTTAAAAAAAAAACAAAACCAATAGTTCACAAAAAAATACAAATGGCCAATAAACATATGAAAAGATGTTCAAATTCTTATGTAACTAAAGAAGTACAAATCCTAAACTTGAAAATTCTACTTTCTACCTAAAAAAATCAGTAAACATGATAGTCTGTGTGAACACAGTATAGAGCAGAGGAAAAGACATTCTCAAAGACAGTTTGGTATGATATAAACTAGAGAACAATTTGGCATCAGCTATGAAAATTTCAAAATCACGAAGTAATTCCATTTTTAGAAATTTATGCTTTGGATCTACAGAACAAGGAAGCAAGGCCATCTATGGTGTACAGTGATAATCATTACGGCACTATTTATGACACCAAGCCATGGAAAATAACCTACCAGATCAACAGTTGGGAGACTAGTTGAATAAACCATGGAACATCCAAACAATAAATTACACAAGAGTCATTAAGAGGAATGAGGTAGAGAGAAATGGGCTGATATGCAAAGATGCCCCAAATGGATTGCTAATTTTAGGGAAAGAAGTTATAGAACAGTATTCTGCAAAGCAGCTATTTGCATAAAGAAAATATAGATACGGCTATGAATGGCATGCAGATCCATTTTCACAGGGCCTCTTCCTCAGCTCCAGGGGTGGGGTTCCAATGGCCTGAGGTGGGCAGGGGCCTTAAGGCTTCCTAACACCACCACAGTCACCACATTTGCTTCAATGACAGCAAAAACATGCCATATAATCAGATCAATGGAGTGAAATGGCTTATAGGAGTGGTAGGTGTGGGTGGGAATATTTCATAAATGACCCCCTTTTGTATTGTTAATTGAAGTATATTTGACACTATGTTACATTAGTTTCAGGTGTACAACTTGTCATTAGACAGACATGTTTACTATGCTATCTATGTTATTATGCTATGCTTACCATAAATGTAGCGATCATCTGTCACCATAAAACGTTATTGCAAT
>NC_138369.1:162217303-162244960 GCF_054177405.1 Leptonychotes weddellii | reverse complement strand
GGGACTCGATCCCGGGACTCCAGGATCATGACCTGAGCCGAAGGCAGTCGCTTAACCAACTGAGCCACCCAGGCGCCCCACTTTTTCCTTTTTATTTATCTATTGATGGACAATTAGGTTGCTTCCATACCTTAGCTATTGTAAATAACACTACAGTAAACACAGGGTATATATATCTTTTTGAATCAGCCTTTTTGTTTTCTTTGGGTAAATATCCAGTAGTGGAATTATTGAATTGTATGGTATTTCTATTTTTAATTTTTTCAGGAGCTTCCATACTGTTTTCCACAGAGGCTGCACCAATTTGCATTCCCACCGACAGTACACAAGGCTTCCTTTTTCTCCACATCCTTGTCAACACTTGTTATTTGTCTCTTTGATACTAGCCATTCTGACAGGTGTAAGATGATATCTCATGGTTTTGATTTGCACTTCCCTGATGATTAGTGATGTTGAGCATCTTCTCATGAGCATCTTTCGATAGTCCGTTGGCTATCTGTATGTCTTCTTCAGAAAAATGTCTATTTGGGTCCTCTGCAGATTTTTAATCAAATTATTTGGGGATTTTTGGTGTTGAGTTGCCCCTTTGTATTATATATATACCCAGTACATATGAATACACACACATACATGCACACACATGTACACATGTGCGTGCAGCATGCACACACATCCGTGGTGTTATAAGTATAAAAATTATATTTAATCCATGATCTGAAATAAATTAGCTTTTAACAAAATGACATGACCCCAGTCTCACTGACAGCCCTTACTCCAGGGGACACAAACTGAACCACCCACAGAAACCAGAGAAGTATCACATATATGAGGAGATGCCCCACATAAAGAAACACAAAAGTGTGAGCCTGATGAGAAAAGATGAAGGTGGCCTTAGAGTACAGAAAACAATGCAGAAAGGAACTCTCATAAGATGGAAAGTACAAACCCCACTGAAAAACAAAAGCTTCTGTTTAATAGCTACAGCCCATTGTTACCAAGTGTGATTTGCCAGATCAAATAGTTACTCAAGAATCAAAAAAATCTGACATTTTTCTATGAACTCTCCCTAATTTAAATATTGGCAATGTTTCAAAAATCCTTAAAATACTGACCTGGATCCAAAAAAAAAAAAAAAAAAAAAGGTCTATAGATATAATGAGATACTAGTATGCAAACCCTCTCATAGTCTCAAAGTCCTATGAGAAAATGTGTTTTTTGTTTTTTGTTTTGTGTTTACTTCTTACGAATATCATTCAGCTATAATTCGTGGGTGTATGAAAACTCTAACCCATATTAAACAACATAGTAACAACATTCCATAAAATGATCAAATAGTAAGGAACAATCAACAAAATTAATTTGGACTTAGGGCGAAAAGAATAAAAACACATATATACATAATACAAGGAAAATTACTGATTAAAAAAAGATACAACTCGGGCGCCTGGGTGGCTCAGTTGGTTAAGCGACTGCCTTTGGCTCAGGTCATGATCCTGGAGTCCCTGGATCGAGTCCTGCATCGGGCTCCCTGCTCGGCAGGGAGCCTGCTTCTGCCTCTGACCCTCCCCCCTCTCATGTGCTCTCTCTTTCTCATTCTCTCTCTCAAATAAATAAATAAAATCTTTAAAAAAAAAAAAGATACAACTCTGGGAGGTTAAACAAATGCAGTAATAATTTTATTGTTAATGTGAGCCTTATCTTAAAAACACTTCAGATTTAAGGTTTAAGTTTAAAAAAAATCATTCATAAGAACTTTCATAAAATATGTACAAATGCCCCATTTACTAAAATTTCAACGGAAATAGGATTATAGCATTATATTACTTTAACTAAATATCTTGACTTCCCTCAAGGTCAGCCCTATAGCTTCTGATACAGAAATACACATTCCACTTTGAAATCACTGTGGCTCAAAAAAGAAAATGCCTGAGGACACAGCAAGCTCATCATGCCTGTGCCCTCTCCTACTACAGTCATCTCTCTTAATATTTTGCTATGAATTTATAGGATATTTAAAAACTAGGTCAAATTCTTAGTAACCAAAGAACATAAAATGAAGTTAGTATAGCAACTAGCATTTTGTACAGATATAGATTTGATCTCTACACTGATGTTTTTAATCCTTTTTACAAAGGAAGAAACAGAGGCACAGCTAAATATGTTAAGTTGTCCAAGGTCAAGAAGGTAAGGAGCAATAGAGATGAAGCATCATTTATCACAAAAGGTATACTTTGAGTGAATCAAGAGACAAAAAACTCAAATTAAATGTCACATTTTCTTTTTAAAGAAACTCCTTAAAATTTCATTCATAAAGCTATTAATCTTTTAATTAAGAGAATCAGCTTAGTCTTTAGAAATAAAGTGCAGGTTATATCCTGTTACATACTCTATGTGACTTTGAACAAGTCACTTAACCTCCCTTTTCCTTAATTTCCTCCCCTCTTAAATGGGAGAAACATACAGGTTCTAAGGAATCAATGAAATCACACTGGAGCCATCCCCACAGTAGCCAGCAAGCGCTCAGTAACTGTTGGCTGCAACTTCAGTGAGGGGCAATGCTGTAGGATACTTTTTATCTTTTTTTATTTATAGCACTGATTTAGATTTTAATATATATGTTAAGTATTAGCAAACATTAAGGGTTTTTCCCCTCAAATTCCAAAAGTGTTTAAGAATCTTTACCATTCTTGGGGCGCCTGGGTGGCTCAGACGGTTAAGCGTCTGCCTTCGGCTCAGGTCATGATCCCAGGGTCCTGGGATCGAGCCCCGCATCGGGCTCCCTGCTCAGCGGGAAGCCTGCTTCTCCCTCTCCCACTCCCCCTGCTTGTGTTCTCTCTCTCTGTTAAAAAAAATAAACAAAAAATCTTAAAAAAAAATAAAAAAGAATCTTTACCATTCTTTTCCTGTTGTGGAAATTACAAATAAAGGCATACTAACACATAGCACATACTAAGTACTCCATATTGACTTCAATGCACGGAATATGGAAAGTTTGGAAAAAAATTAAATAGATTGGATTGACAGGGGGGATAGTTATTTTACAGAGGTAGGAGGAGTAATTTTAGAAAAAAAAAAAAAAGAAACAAACTGAAATCTTTGCTCTCCTGGAAGATAATTCATCCTAGATCAGTACTGAATTTCTAATTTCAGGCAGAGTTGTGAACATAGGAGATAGGTCAAGGGAGATGGATCATACCTTATCTAGAAATGTCTAGGATGTAGAATCCTTTCTCAAGTGTTTCTGAGTGGTCCTGAAACCTAAGGAACCCACGGGGGAAATTCCCTCCCTGCTAGCTTAATTTTCAAGATTTTATATTGTCGTTTGCTTCCTCATGGAGACTTGTATTGGAGGCAAGAATAAGCACAGAAGTAAAAGCTCAACAGGAATTTTTAATAGCTAAACAATGGGAAAATAAGGTTAAAAGAGGAGGGAATGGGATTTTTGAAAGAAAAAAATAGCTTTTTAAATCAGCCTTTAAAAAGACTTCAAGGTTTCTCGCAGGAACTTTCTTCTCAGGTGAAAATTATCCAGAATATGCACAATTATCCATGTATTAAAATGTCAAATGAAGATTTAGGCATTTGAGACTTTAAAGTGAACAGTTTATGTCTCTTAATTAAGGGTAAGTATTCTACAACAAAAACTGCAATATATTTATTACAGATTAAAAATATTTATTGTGTGCTAATAATTCAGTTACATAAAATAAAATCCTTTCCTTTAGAAGTTTATTAGTCCAGGGTGCCTGGGTGGCTCAGTTGGTTAAGTGTCTGCCTTCAGCTCAGGTCATGATCCTGGGGTCCTGGAATCGAGCCCCGCTTAGGGCTCCCTGCTCGGCGGGAAGCCTGCTTCGCCCTCTCCCGCTCTCCCTGCTTGTGTTCCTGCTCTCGCTATCTCTCTCTCTGTCAAATAAATAAATAAACAAAATCTTAAAAAAAAAAAAAAAGTTCATTAGTCCCATGGAAGAGTGTTCAACTCAGGACAGGAGAGGGTTGGGGTAAGCAAGCATTCCCTGAGGAGGAAGCAAGACAACAGAAGGAACTGGTGGGAGAAGAGGAGGTTAGAGAAGGCGTTAGGGAGTAGTTGACATTTATGCTGTATCTTGAAGGATAAGTAGTATATTTTGAAAGCTAGAGAAAAGACAGAGAAGGACAATACATAGGTAAAAACCCGGAGGTTCTTGTTGACATGACAACTAGCTGTGTGTAGCCAGAGCAAGAGAATGGGTAGGAATCTAGAAGCCAATCAGGATGGAAAAGATAGTTTTTGGCTAGACAATAAAATAAATAAAAACCCTAAAGACTTTAAAAAGGAGATAACTGACATGATCAAAGACAGGTTTTAAAGGGAGCAATTTGAAGGATAAATTTTGGTAGGCAGAATCCAAAGATTAATGAAATCTTTATTAAAATAGACTCAATATTAAAAGCACAGGGATTTGTAGACTCTTCTTTTATATAAGATCGATCAATGAAAAGAATTTTTATTCTTTATTTTTTTAAAGATTTTATTTATTTGACAGAGAGAGACACAGCGAGAGAGGGGAACACAAGCAGGGGGAGTGGGAAAGGGAGAAGCAGGCTCCCAGCTGAGCAGGGAGCCCGATGCGGGGCTCGATCCCAGGACCCTGGAATCATGACCTGAGCCGAAGGCAAACGCTTAACGACTGAGCCACCCAGGCGCCCCTGAAAAGAATTTTTAAATTGGTATCATACTGCATGTGGTTTCTTATTTTTAAATGTTGTTCCTTATTTTTAAATGTTTAAATGTCATTAATCAACAAATGTATAAATTTCAAAGCTTCCATTTAAAATCTTAGTCACTCTTCTAATCTCTATCCAGTTCAGTGTATACTCAACTTCATCTACCAGGAAACACCAGAGATGGGACCATTTAAGTAAAGGTGATGAACAAGGAGTGGTAAAATCCACCCATTTATTCCATATGTATTACTGAACATCTACTATATATCTAGTGCTATGCTAGTCACTGCAAACATAGAGATGAAAGACATCACAAAGTGGCTTCAAGACATTGTTCATAATGTGTGGGAGACAGTAAAGGAAAAGCAAAGTGAGAAAGCATTACATAGGCATTGGTAAAGACTTTTAACCAGAAACCAGAAGTAGCTAAAATATAAATCCCACAAAGACAAGGAAAATTATCTGTTTTGCATACTGAGGTAACCAAACCCTAAAGTACTAGCACACAGAAACTACTCAATGAAAAATTTTTAGTGAGCACTTACTACGTTCAGACTGTGGCTAAGCAATGGTGATACAGTGGTCAGATTTAGGTTTAAGATTAAAATTATTATGCTGGGATTTGAATCCCAATCCTACTTTTTACCAGCTATAACTAAGACTAAATTTCCTAACCTAATAACAGAACCTACTTCATAAGGTTGCTTTGATAATCCAATGAGATAAAATACCTAAAAATGCTTAGCATGATACCTTTGCATGAAATGAATAAATACTACTAGGACAATAAAAGTATTAAAAATGATTGCTGCATTTGAGATCAACATAAAAAAAATTAATAGCCTCTTAAAATGTAAGAGAGTTACAATGCATTGTAACTGTACTACACTCCCTGATTCACTCAGTCCCACTGGCCCTCTGAGCTTCATGCACTCCTTTGACTGGACCTATGGAGGTTGTCACTCGCAAGTGACTACCAGTGGAGGTCAGATTCTACAACATGCATGTGTGGAGGAATAAAGGCTCCATGGGACAAATTTTGACCAATAAGATATAGAAAATGGGAAGGAATCCTCAGAGAAATTCTTCCCCCAGCCTCCTGAAGGTCCTGTGTGACCAAACAACCAGCTTTGTAAGCAAATACATGATCTCACATAGGAAGCCGATTGATCAACTTGGTGCTATATCAAGATCAAACATATGGAACCTCAAAAGTGAATAGCAAACTATGGGGTGTGATGACCCAATAAAGACACCGACTGCTGCCAGGACCCAAAACACATCCTCCTCAGCATTCGGTGCTATTTAAGATGAATGCAAACCATTCTGTGATTTAGAAGGGACGAAAAGTGAGTGGAAGGCAATTAATTCCCATCATCTCATTTCTATTCAAACATAGCATTGTGCAGGTATGTGGTTTTTATTCAAGTAGTTAGTCTCACTATCACAATCCTTACCAATATTCATGAGAATTGGGACTCGATGTTAATTAAAATAACTATTTCACATATGGAATTAGCCTAAGACTAAATGGTCTGGACCACCTACTATGTGCCAGGCATGATGGCATACCAGAAAGATCAGACTTTAGAAATAAAAGATTGGGTTCAATTGCTAGGCTCATTAGCAAATTGCCCTTAGGTTTTTTACTTAATGGTCTTAGAGTTTCAGCTTGCCCACTGATAAAGCAGAAAGATAATACCATTGATGTTAGGGTTGTACTTATATACAGTTCACCTTTGAACAACATGTGTTTGAACTGTGCGGGTCCACTTATACTGCTGATTTTTTTTATAAATACAGTACTGTAAATGTATTTTCTCTTATGATTTTCTTAATGCTTATTTCACTAGCTTACTTTATTGTAAAAATACAGTACACAATATATACAAGATACAAGATACAATGTTAATAGACTGTTTATATTATTGTTAAGGCTTTCAGCCAACAGTAGGCTATTAGTAGTTACATTTTGGGGAGTCAAAAGTTATATGCTGGTTTTCCACTGTGAAGGGGGTTGGTGCCTCTAACCTCTGCATTGTTCAAGGATCAACTGTATAAATAATTTATTTGTAAATTTATTAAAAATAAATTATTTTATGGCATATCTCATATTAAAAAAAAGAAATTAAGGGATTTCTAATTAGAAAAAGAAGTCAATGAAACTTTGAAAAAATGAAATAGTTCTATCATGCTAATTATAGTACAATACTAAAATCTAAATATTAATTCAATTATAAGCAAGCATTAAGTGAATTATTTTTAACCTTTTAAAAAAACCTTACTCATTTTGTACCATATCTAAAACACAATCAAATGCAGAGCCAATCCGATAAATGCATCCTCAGATCACATTTAAGAACAAATAGTTGATCTCCTATTTTCTAATGTGAAAGAATAAAAGCTATTTAAATATCAGTTTTACTCTTACTTGACCTGAAGTATAATTTGACTACTTGGTGATGAACAGCTAAAATTTGTGCATGTGTCATACAGTGTTTAGTAATTGCATATGTTGTTATAGGAGAGGTTCGTGATGTATCAGCATTTGAACAAGAATAAACAAGAACCAAAAAAAAACACCAAACTTAAAAGGTAGTCTTCTTTGAACCATTCACTTTGAGTTTCAAATCTCTGAGAAACAAACTGAGGCTTCTAGAGGGGAGGGGGGTGGGGGGATGGGTTAGCCTGGTGATGGGTATTAAAGAGGGCACGTACTGCATGGATCACTGGGTGTTATACGCAAACAATGAATCATGGAACACTACATCAAAAAAAAAAAAAAGAAGCAGAACACAGAGTATGTTTAAACCAAATCTATGATGTTTTCTTAATTAAAATAAATCTGATCCAAACATAAAAAAATAGATGTAGAAATTATGACTATATAGAAATTAAATCTTTCTTTTTAGGGAGTGGGAGAATGAGGTCATTTCAAAACTGTTAAAAATTAACTTTTAAAAGTTTGCTGCTACTATTTAAAACAGTGTCCTGAAAGTAAATAGTGGTTGTTATTTATTAAATGTTCTTTCCTAATTCTGGTTCTGGGCCATAGAGGTGAAGAGGTTGGGGCAAGTTATTGCTGAGATCCTCCCAGTTCTAAGTCCTACAAAACCAAAAACATGAAATGTTCTTATTCAATTAATGAAAAACTAGAAATCCTCTGCTTAGTGGTATTACTTAGCTTTATACAACTCCCTATTTATTTTAATAATAAAGTACTTATCTCTAGAATCCTACATTTAGGATAATGGAAATGATATTTAATGATACAACTTAAAGAACCTACAATATAGCCATTAAGGCACACATATTTTCACTTCTTTTTTTTTTTTTTAAAGATTTTATTTATTTATTCATGAGAGACAGAGAGAGAGACAGAGGCAGAGGGAGAAGCAGGCTCCCCGCGGAGCAGGGAGCCTGATGCGGGACTCGATCCCAGGACCCTGGGATCATGACCTGAGCCGAAGGCAGACGCTTAACCGACTGAGCCACTCAGGTGTCCCCATATTTTCACTTCTTAACAGATTAATTAATTAGAATAAATTAACAAAATATAGCTAGAAATTAATTTTCATCACTGTGCCTTGTCTCTTGGTTGCAAACAAATTAATAATATATTGCCCTTGCATTTTACCAAGGTATGATTAATGGTCAATATTAAAATTCCTGGGGTCTTCGGGCAATGTGAAAACCTGACTGCCTAACTAGAAAAGAATATCGTGTGAATGTAATAAATCAGAATTACTGATGGTAAGCCCTGTGAGGCGGCCCATCTGGTCAGGCCTGGAAGTGTCAAGTATTGTCCCAAGCACTTTGAACGGCCAGCCTCTTTATCAGCCACTGTCTTTCCAGTCACGCTCCTGTTCACGTCTTTGCTACATGCTCTGCTGATTATCTTGGAAAAGGGCAATGCTGTAACTGTTCAACTGACCTTTCAGTTTATTTTCTCTCGTGTAATATGAAACATGAGCTAACACAGTCTTAGTCTACTGATTTCTAGGAAGAAGTCTAACTTCATGTTTCAACAGTCTTGGCTCAAATAACACTCTGTTCTGTGGTCAGGTTTCTCTCTTTGGAAAAATTACATGGCAAAAACCACAGGTTTGGGGTAGAGAGGGGCTTTAGGTGATGATGCAGACCTCAGTCTGCACAATAAGCTATGCTACTGAGAACATACGCCGACCAATCTTCCAAATTACCACCAGATTCTTCTTAATGTGAGTCATGTACCAACAGATTACAATCAATGATGGTTATGTCTTTTCATCTCTTTTTTTTTTTTTGTTAAAGATTTATTTATTTGACAGAGAGAGACACAGCGAGAGAGGGAACACAAGCAAGGGGAGTGGGTGAGGGAGAAGTAGGCTTCCCGCGGAGCGGGGAGCCCGATGCGGGACTTGATCCCAGGGTGACCGAGCTGAACGCAGACGCTCAACTGACTGAGCCACCCAGGCGCCCCGTCTTTTCATCTCTTAATATGAATGTCGCTGTTACTCAAACACTGTCAAAAATTCTTTACTCACCAAAACAGAGAGGGAGGTTAAGAAGTCAAAAGACACAAGTGCTAGAGTGAGTCTACGGCATTAGCCATGTGAACTTCAGTAAGATAACCTCCCAAAGTTTTAGCTTCCTCAGGTAAAACTGAAGAGGCTGAACTGAAAAGTACCGTCCAGGTCTAAGAACCTGTAATCCATACTCTAATCTCTGATTCAAAGTTGGGTCCTAATTCCAACCAAGAAAGGAAAAAAAAATGCACTTCAATACAAAAGTTATTTTGGACATCTCCCACATATACCAAAAAGGGTATATTTTACCATGTACAAGTAATATAACTTTAAATATGTATTTTTCTTAAAGTAAAATGCAGCATATAAGCCATCCATGAAATATAAAATATATAGTAAATAAAACACGAAAACCAGTCTGTCAACAGAAAAAAAAATTATAATAAGTTGTAAATATCACAAATCATAAATGATAATGACTACCCTCATGGAGTATTTACTACATTCTAGGCGCTGTTAAGTAGTAACTTATTTAAACCCTCACAACAACCCAGTGTGAAGAGTACTACTGTCATTCTCATGATGGCAGATGAAGAAACAAAAGGTTAAATAATTTTGCCAACATCACACAGCTATTAAGTGGGTGAAGCTGGAATGTAAATCCAAGATTTTGTTTCCAGAGTATCTGACCTTAACCATTAGCCATAAAACTACCCAAGACATTTTGCAGTTTACAGTTTCCCAGCTGATTGGGACTTCGTACTAAATTTAAATTCTTTGTTGCTTAGTATTTGCTAAATAATTTTAATAAGCTAAACTTCTGAAAAACAAAAAACCCTTTTGTTATAAGTAAGAGTGATAGAAATGGTCAAAAAATAAAATAATCAGAAAACTCACTTGAAAAAAATAAAACTTGTCATATTTACACTGACTAAATAAATCCACAAAGCATTTATTTTATTTTATTTTTTAAAGCCTAAAAAAGAGCAGGAACTACGTTGGTGCTGGATTCTAATTGCCCAGAAATTTTTATTTGGGGAGTGGGTGTATCTGTCACAACGAACCTGAATTAATTTACTGAAGCAAAATACGCAAACAAATACTATTTATACCTCTGATATATGTTTCAAACTGGATGGTTATTATATCAATTGTAAGATAAAAACTAACAAGCACTATTTTTTTTTTACCTAAAAAATTGCCAAAGATCAGAAAGCTTAAATATTGGCACTTGGCAAATCAACAAACCCAATCACACTCTTGAATTTATTAAATATAGCCAGATAGCCATGAACTTTATCCTTGTGAATATTTTTAATATTAGAAACATGATAAATGAATCAATTTTCACTTTGACAATGGCATAGGACACACTATCCTAATATATATCAAAGAATTTAAGAACATATATATATCTCCAACAAAAAAATGCACATCTTTTGGACTAAATAGCCATGAAATATCAAAGGTCTATCAAATACCCTGACAGTTCTTTGCCTTTACTGAGGGAGACGAAGGTTTCAAAATTCTGTCAGCTACAAAACCAAAAGATCAAAGAGCTTTCACAGTCACTTCCAACATACTGGCAAGATCTCTTTTAAGTTAAAAAAAAAAAACAACCAAGTTTCTTTCTGCCCATCTATCTGTATATGTACATATAAATATATTGTATCATATATGCTTATATATACACATATATATTATGCATACATTGTATATATATACATATATATATATATATCATACACGCACATACACAAATTTCTTTGTATCCAATGACCTAAAACAGACCGAACAGAATAGGACCGCAACCATGGTACAGTTTGGCAAGTAGGGTGGTCTGTTATATTGTTTACATGTCCCAGCTAATTATTTCCCCCAATTGCATATTTTATTCTTTTAAATATTTCCAAATTGAGATTAAAGTATTTAAGTTTTACTGAGCTATATTACTCTGTAGGTTTTATAATGAAGTATGGATGGAAAAGAACATTTATAAATTTCACTTACCATACTATCAAGAGTCCCTGCACCAAATTAAACTACTATAACCAAGACCATAATGCTATAAGCAGATCTGCAAGAAAACCCAACGTTAAATTCCATTTAAGTGCAAGCAAATCTGTTTGCTAATAATGCCACCTGGAAGCTTAATTTGGTAGCTTATTCAACATCAGTAAAATGGAAACTTCAATCTAGGACTCTTATTGCTTATGGGCCACTGTTTTCTAATTTGATGTTCCCAAAATGCTCTGGCCAGATCACATAGTGGTACTTATAATATAATTAATGTGGCCTACTCATAATCAAAACTACTGGAGTTGTAAACTCACATAGATTCCTCATTGCTCATGGGCCAATAATTCCCAAGACAGGGTTCACAAAGAGCTCTGGCCAAACTGTCCCAATGGTATAATCATACAGTTTTATAAATTTCCCTGCTGACATTTTTCTCCACCAAATTGTGGGTACCATAAAGCCAAGGATCATCTTTTGTTTAATTTTACATCCTCGGCATCTAGGACAGCATCCATTAAGGAACAGAGACTGAACAAATGGTTCCCTCAGTATGTTTCACCATGGGGCATTTACAATCATAGACAATGTCTTAATAGCCTGAAGGGATTTCGATAAGAACTGTTACTTATTATTGAGCACTTACCATGTACCTAGCATTGTGCTAAGTTCTCTACAAACAATATTTCATTTAATTCTCTCAATTCTATGTGTTAGGAATTCTAAATTACACAAATGAGAAAGAACCCAAGGATGAGAGACTAAGCAATTTGACCAAGATCACTCAGCAAATTATTGTCAGAACCAGAATTTTATTTTAAGTTTTTTAATTTTAATTCCAGTATAGTTAACATACAGTGTTATAGTAGTTTCAGGTGTAAAATATATTGATTCAACAATTTTATACATTACTCAGTGCTCATCATAAGTGTACTCTTTATTCCCCGTCACCTACTTCATTCACTCATCCTCCCACCCACCTCCCCTCTGCTAACCATCAATTTGTTCTCTCCAGTTAAGAGTCTGTTTCTAGGTTTGTCTCTCTTTTTTTCCTTTTCTTGTTTGTTTTGTTCCTTAAGTTCCACAAATGAATGAAATCATACGGTATTTGTGTCAGAACCAGGCTTTTAAAAGATTTCTTTAATTCTATGTTATCTTTAAAATGGTCAGCATTTTGTCCCCCTTGTACACAGTTCCATTGCCCATTGGTTTCAGTTAACTATTGTCAACCATGGTCCAGCAGCAGATGATGCTCTGACTTCAGAAAGTCAATAGTAGTCTAACACTATGTTACAGTGCCTATGTCATTCCCCTCACTTCACCTCATCATGTAGGCATTTTGTTATCTCATATCATACAAGAAGAAGGGTGAGTACAGTACAATAAAATATTTTAAAAGACCACATTCACATAACTTTTATTAAAGTATAGTGTTATAATTGTTCTATTTTATCATTAGCTATTGCTGTTAATCTCTTACTATGCCTAATTTATAAATGAAACCTTATCATGGGTATGTATGTATAGGAAAAAACATGGTATATATGGAGTTTGGTACTACCTGCAGTTTTAGGCACCCACTGGGGTTCTTGGAACATATCCCAGCAGATAAGGGTGGACAACTGTAACGATGTATAACAGTGATTATCTTTTGGTTGTACATTCAATTCAATTTGAAATTCTCTGTAAGAATTCCCAAAGTTCATGTGGAATAATTTAGCCATTATGATTAATATTCCTACATAGTATCTTCAAATTTTTGAGCACCCCCCCATGCAAATCACAGGTACGGTTTTATTGAATATGTATGCTACGTCACACATAAAGTATAAGTTTTAAATCTGTATTTACTGACATAAAAAGATGTTCATAGTACACTGTTATGTGAAAAATAATAAAGGTTAAAAGGTCTTTTGTTGTTTAATTATAAATGCATAGAAAAGTATCTCAAGAGTATACATCAAAATGTTACCATGATCTCAGAATAATGACGTTATGAATAACATCACTGTATTTTTATCTTTATTTTCCTATTTTTTCCTACTATAAAAATGCAAAGACAATAGAATCTGAAGTAAATTATGAAAGGACCTATAATATAATTATGATTTTAAAGTGTATTATCTAAAAAATAATTTAAAAGTTCTAAGGTAGAGCATATTTCATCTAATTGTCCAATTTAACAAAAGTTTGAAAGGCTACTTGTTGAAAAGCAAAGACAACCAAATAATGAAAACTTACATCTCTTTAGCTCTTCTACTATTCAGATCATTATAATAGAAGGCGTAACTCTCCTAAGTCAATAATATGATCTGCCACCACAGATCACCCTGCTGAAATGGAATGCACAAGGCCCTTTAAAGCCTTAAAGCGAACTGATTCTGCCTATACATGTTTCCCCACCCCCTTTAACCATTTATTAATTCTCCTATTTTCAGTCTCCAAACCTAATCAGGTACCTAACAACAGCAGGCACTCCTGAAGAAAATACCTCTTGAGCTAAAAAGAACAAAAGAACAAAATGTAGTGCCTGTCTTCAAGAAAATTCAGTTTGGTAGGGCTGCCCAGCATTATTTGCTTACAGCATCATTTCCTGAAGGATATAACCTACCACAACCTTCCTGATACTTCCTTACTCACTCTCCAAATGTCAAACTCACACCACAGCAGAAACTGACACACATCCTCCCTATTAAATAAAATTAATGATTTTTTAAAAAGACTGCAATATCAAGAGTGCCGTGTTTAAATAAAAACTACTGCCTGTAGAACAGTAGGATGAACCATTCAATTTTTTCACCGTGTATTTTTTCTTTAAAAACAGTGCAATACATCTTAAATTACTTCACTGCTTATTGCACAGACAGTTCCAGTGGTAGATCTATTTTATTATTGTTTGCTTCAATACCTATTTCCCTCCTTTCTTCTGACTTCCAGCAACATTCTTAAAACCACATTTACAAACAATAAATATGAAAAGCAGAGGCACTGAAGCATGACATACTCATTCTCTTCTAAGACTGGTTACCACCAGAGCACAAAAGTCCAGCTCTGCACCCTCAAGAGTAACATTATTTCTATTTTAAAACCCCAGAGAAGACAGAGGCGGCTGTGTTAATTAGGTATCTGCAGCCACTCTATCAGCCCTTCCTCCTTTATAGACGGTGTGCAGTAGTATGAAAAGCATTAGTCATTCAGTCTCACAAATCAACTCCCAAATCAAAGCCTGAGCTTTGATTGTGTGTTTGCTTGTTTTGCTTTCTTTATTTCTCATCCCTGGAAAACGCTAGGTTTCAAATTCCTTCCCTCAAACTTGTTACTAGAATGAACACCTAAACAATAATTGCACCCCATCAAGAACCAGGCAGTTCAACAACTGCTGAGAAAAGTATGTTTGACATTTTTCTCCACAAGACTCCATTCTTGGTTCCTGTCCTGGTTCAGTGAACATGGCTATAATTGAGAGAGGTACAAATGCAAGGAAAATTCATCTTGCAGAAAATATATATGTATATATTTAAAATATTTTATACAACTCACTTTAAATGAAACTAGATTTGTTTCCAAATTCACACTAAAAATAGTATTTGCCAGCATTTTCTTATTAACATTCTAAATTTAAAAGATCAGAATGCTTCCAAGTATGATCATAAGTAAATTATGATACTGTTCACTAATTATTTCCTACAGTTCTATGGTATCAAGATGGGACTTAAAATTATCATCTTTAACCAAAATCTCCCACTCTCCAAGATCTTTCTAGTCAATAAAAAGAATCACAGACAGATTTTCAGGACAGAGAAAATGTTTTCTCTTGTTCAAGGAAGAAAAAAAATCTAAAAAAGCCTCAACCAATTACAAAATAAGCATTCTGAAGTTTGATGTCCAGTTTCCACAGCTCCTCTACAGAATCCCAAAACCCCTTTGTAGTCATAACACCTTAGGTTAGCAAACAGTGCTTTAATATGTATACATAAAAATGTGGTGTCTTCCACTGGAGAAAAAAAAAATCTCATTCATCAGAAGCAAAAATTAATTTTTCTGAAAGTAAAAAAATACAAATTTAAAATATGAAAAAAAAAAGAAAATGTCTTCATATCCAAATACTAATAGCAATTTTAGATACTTACATCACATAAATTCTTGAAAGCCAATGAATGCATTTTAACTTACAAAAATTCCCAAAACGTGTTTCTGTAAGTGCTGTCCCTCCTGCATCCAACTCAACTGGGTGCTTACCACAATCAAGATTTTTGAGATGCATGCCACAATGCCTGCTACTAGACTTGATTTCTGAAGATGAAGCCCACAAATAGCCTTATAAACAAAACTTTTCTACATCACTACTATGCACATCAATCTGTTTTAAATGCTTACTGATGGGTAGATAGATTGCTTCTTAAATAAGGTTACTTAACCTGAGAATCAAGAATTTTTTTTTTTTTTGCCTATTTAAAAGAATAAGATGAAACACATCAATAACTCAATTTTACCCAATGTCCCAATTTTGGTAAAATCCAAATACATTTATTTTTTATAGGATCACATTTCTCCCTTCAGGGGAATAGTCTCTAACAATACATCCCCCTTCAGGACATTTTTTTGTACTAAAAATGACTTTGGGACTCTCCTGAGACACATCAGCATTGAGAATATATATGAGAAATATCCCTTCTCTAAAGTAGGCCTTTAGTTTCTTTTTAAAAACAATGAGATGTTCAATTCTGGACAGGAAGAGGCAGAGATCACTCAAAGGGTTATATATAGCGTTGCTAAGCAACATTGGGCTTTATATGAATTGTGTTTCAAGTCTGTACCAACAGAGGGGTTACTCCAAATGCCCCAGCAATATTTCCCAGAGCTTATGATGTGCTCTTACCTTTGGGCACCAAACAAAGTGATGTTACCCAGCTAAGACATGTGGCCTTATCTTGGTGACTTCCGTGAGCCGTGGTGAGGCAGAAGAGATATTGGTGAGGGGTTTCTGGTGATATCCAAATCAACCAAATGACCAAACTGAGGCAGTTCAATTGGCAAGATACTTTGGTATTTTTTTTTCATGAAAATATGAAATGTAAACCTGCTTAATTCCTAAGCAAAATTTCCTTCAAACAGGAATTCTGTAAATGTCATACATTCTCTTCCCTTGATGCAATATGTGTAACATCTTCTGAGAAGAGGCTAACAGATCGTATCCTTATTTGAAAACAAAAGTCACAGATTACAAATTTATCACAAGAACAGAAAAAAAAAATCATTAATTATGTGGTTGAGTGTTAGAAAATCTTTAAGCCAACAGATGGGAATCTGATTAAGCATTCCCAGAACAACAAACTACTTTTTATAAAATGTTATCAATCTAAACATGTTAACTTTCTATACTTAAATGTTTACAAATAAGTAATTTTTAATCCCTTGCCATTAAGCAATCATCACATAATATAAAGCCAAATATCTCAAAGCAATTCTTCCTATGATAAGAAACTTTAACAACAATTTTCGAGCTAAAATACAAAAAAGAATATGAATGTCATTATAAAGTAAGACTCTCAGCAAAAATAGACAAAAGTAGGCAGTATATTTTTAAGCTTCTTTTGGAAGATAAATTCATGCTGAATAAATTGAAGTGACATTTGGTTTCTCATAATTCCATCCTGTCCTGATGGCCTCCAAAGTAACAGATTCTTAAATGTAGCCTTTTTTTCACTAAAACTGACACCTAGCCAGATTTGTAAAAAAAAAGACTATTTTTAAAGATGCTTATATTATGATTATTTAGAATCATATTAGCTAATTATATAGCAGAATTATCAATTAACCTCCCAATTACCACAGAGTTACCAGTAAAAGATTAGTTTCTTGACAGTACCTATTTTGTGTACAGATTGTCTGTTAAATCATAAACATTATAAAACACTGAAAATGAACCAAAAGATATAGTACTGAGGGGAAAAAAAGGATAACATGAAAACTTCCTGAATTTAAAAGGTCTCACTGAGCAAGAAACTGCCATATATATATATATATATATATATATATATATATACACACACACACACACGCACACATATATACACACACATACATACATATATTATAGAAATGAAAACATCTGTCATCCTAAAGGTAGGTGAATGTGTTGAAAGTGATTTGAACTTTGTGAAAAACAATACAAATATTTAGTACTAATGAAGTAGGGACTCTATAGGTAGGGATGAGGAAGAACTACAATAGTGTTAGAGAACTTGATTTATTCCAATTATATGCTTTCTAACTACCCTGGCTACAGAGCTACCTCAACATAGATACATAATGAAAATAATATGAAACCACCTCATCCAATTTTTCCTCTCAATAGCAGAAACAGGCAGGTATTAACAGAAAGGAAACTAGAAACAGTAAACCGGGCTAGCAATGAATCACCAGTCTGGTCTGGAGCTGACCCCTTTAGTTTAGCCATATGTTGCAAAGGAATATACAACTGAAATACATCCTAATTATTACTTGTCCATGGGGGAGGGGGGGTAAAAGGAAAGAAAAAGAAGTAAATGTCTCTGACCAAAAAAAAAAAAAAAAACAAAAAACAGACACAATGAGAAAAAACACTACTATGAAATTAAGTCTAAATTCTAATATAAAATCAAATCATTACTGATGCCCTCTTATACAGAAAGATATATAGTAACAGAAGAGCTGATTAAATATTTATCATTAAAAAGATGAGGAATAGTAGGAAGGGAAAAATGAAGGGGGGGAAATCGGAGGGGGAGACGAACCATGAGAGACTATGGACTCTGAGAAACAAACTGAGGGTTCTGGAGGGGAGGGGGCTGGGGGATGAGTTGGCCTGGTGATGGGTATTAAAGAGGGCACGTTCTGCATGGAGCACTGGGTGTTATACGCAAACAATGAATCATGGAACACTATATCAAAAACTAATGACGTAATGTATGGTGATTAACATAACATAGTAATAAAAAAAAAAGATGAGGAAATTCTTCAAAGAGTTCAAAGTATGCCAGTTATCTTGCCTTTGCCCTTCCAAATTCATGGCCCAGCCTCTTCCACCTTGCCCTCTCACCTCAAAAAGCTATTATATGTAGTTTACATCAAAGGGAACTCATGCCATTCTCCGCAGGCAACTGCTCTCAATTTGAAAAGCAGCTCAGGGCTTACTACTACTAGTGCTAATAGAGATTAACCACCTGCCTTTTAACATCGAGTGCCTATGAGATCGGAATTGCCCAGGTTGAACTAGGTATTATCTGATCCACCAAGCCTTCCATTCTGGACATGCAGAATGGAATTCCATTACAAAACGGAAGTGGTTTATACAAGTAAACTAAACTCCACAAAACAAGAGGCTCAGACTCCCAGGGCACTTGCTCCTACTACATTGCTGCCTCTCCCTCAACCTGCACATTTGGCCTCAGGATAAGACCCCAATGGCCAAGAAACAGGAGGAAAAAGCTTGAGCTTGGATAATGAATGCATCTGCATAAATGCCTGTATAAGTTAGGAGTAGACTCTAATTCCATTCAGCAGTAACCTTTCCAGTGAGCAAAACTAGGTTGTACATCTGGTTTTCTACTTTGAGTGGAATGAGAAGTAACCAGAAGTACAGTTTGACACTGACTTATGGGCTAGTAACTACAGGGTCTAGCCAGCAAGGCATAAATTTAGAAACAAAGAAATTTAAGAATCAGTGACAGACAAGTATGTTGATTGACTTCTAGGAATAAGTAGATAGTATGATGCTATCCATGCCAGTCAGCCATTTTCCTCAGCCTATACACACTGTGCTCATGTACAAAGTTGCCTGGGTGGTCCTCCACCCTCACCAAGTCTAATCTCTCTACATCCTATGCTGAGTATGCAGCCAGCCAAGAGCAGGCTGTCCCCACAAAAACCCAAGAATATTACCATTTTCTGGGCTGATCAACTACTTGGTAGTGGGCTGATTACACTGGACCCATCACATCAAGGAGGGACTCAAGGAGGAGCAGTATTTTGTCCTTATATGGATAAACATATTCTGGGTATAGATCTGTCTTTGATGTTTCCACCAGCATTACTATTCAAGGATTTGCCTTATACTTTATCAGTTGTCATGTTGGATGAAACAACAGTGCCGCTGACAACAGGATATATAATAGAGATAATGAGCTAATTCTTAGGCAATTCACTGGTATTACTACATGCTTTATCACCCAGAAATAGCTGGTGTTATAAAATAGTAGAATAGTATTACCTCTCCATAGACAGCATATAGGTCCAGGAATCAAACAGAAGATGTGGGCATAGCCCCTCTCATTATCATATCTGATAACAGATACAGGAAGAATTTTGTTTCACACCAACTTTAGGCTTGGTGGATGTGGTGGTCCCAGTTCCCAAAGGAGGGGGAATTCTTCCAACAAGAAATATGGTCATATTTTTGATTAACTGAAAGCTAAGACTACTCTCTAGCCATCTTGTACTCCATCTGACATTGAACCATGGGAAGATGAGTTGTAGTTTCACAATGGAGGCCAAGAGGACTATGTTTAAAATCAGGAGATATACTGGGACGCCTTACAGTCCCAGTAAGGTATAACCCAATAAAAATAAAACTACCAAGGACTTAGATCCTGTGGAAATGAACCTTTAAAGGGTTCCCCATAGAGTTTCACCTTGCAAAGAACCCCATCCAGCCAAGGTGGAGGCTGATTACAAGGGCCTATAGCAATTATGTTTTATATTACTTAGTCATTTCTTCTCTATTTTTTTTCCTCTGTGCTATCTTATATAAAGAATACTAGTGATAGCCAGTGCTTTCTATTTCAGTGAGGGTTGGACCAGTCTGACATCACCTGATAGTAGCATAGATGATGGGACTTTGTGCATCGCCTACATTAGGATCACAAACATTTCACCTTGAAAAAGGTTAAGAGTATAGGCTGAGTGGCAAAAAGGGGCAAACTGTCCAGACATCTTTCATTTGCCCCTCCAGACCCATTCTCCATCATTCTGCACACTGTTCTCTGTTCCAATACCATGACCTACATGGACTGTATTAATAGATTTCTGGCCGCCAGTAGGGTTTGGCCACTGGAGAGATCCAGGAAGAGAGAAGAGTAGGGTGTGGGGAGATATCAGGATACTTTTAAGCTCCCAGCTCCCTCCATGCAATTGAGTTCACCATGTCCCCTGACCTAAGACCACTCACTGCTCTTCTCAAAATGGATGTCTCTATATCATATTCTCCTTCCAGATTATATTAACTTCCCATTCCCTTATTCCTTCAGACTACCCATGGAAGCAACTCAGAAGCTAAGCCCTTGGTCACTGCATTATCCACTGAGGCTTCCCTACTACCATATCTTTAAAATAAATCAGCCTTAGATTATACTGCTTTGATTGACATCTATTTCCTGTGGAAGTCCTGACAGATACGTCTAAAAACTTACCTTTATACCCCAAATAAACATTAATTTCTGTATCCAATTCTATGGGAAATAATGGGAAAAACAAAAACAAAACAATAAACAAAAAAACCTTTAGACATATTGATTATAACACCATGAAGACAGCTGTCTGCTTCACATTTATTGCTGTAGTCCAGACCTAACACAAGGCCTTTACATAGTTAAATATTGAAATGTAGTTGTTAAATCAATGAATATATATAACACATGAGAACTGCACTGAGCCAGGTCAGTAAGTAAAATGAAATTAAATTAAATAATAATTAACACTCACAAATAGGACATTAGACTACAATTTGGTACCTTTTCTATCAGGCAAATATAGACAGCAAGCCCACTTCCTTCTAAAATAAGTAAAATCCTGGATTCAACTATATAAAAAAAAGACAAATGTAGTCACTTTATTAAATTCTTTCCTCTTGTTCATAACAAAAACCTTGGAGTTATCCTTGATTCCCTTCTTTTTCTCATATCTAATCCCATCAGGAGGTCCTCTTGATTCAAATTTTATAACAGATCCATAATCCAATCACATTTTACCACCTCCACTGCTAAGCTACTAGTCCAAACCACCATCCTCTCTCTAACCTGGATTATGAAGTAGCCATAATTAGTATTCCCTCTTGCATCCTTGTCTCTTGCAATCTGTCTTCAGTCTCCTAAAACTTATGACCCAGATATTGGGCTAAACATTATCTCTGGGTATGTCTGTATCTTTCCAGAGGAGATTAGCATTTGAACCAGCAGAGTAAAGAAGATTCTTCTCCCCAAGGTGAGTGGGCATCATCCAATCCATTAAAGTCTTGAACAGAAAAAAAGGTGAAGAAGTAAAAAAATCCCTCTGCCTAACTGCAGAGCTGCAACATCTTCTCCTGCTCTCGGACTAGGATTTATAACATCTGTACTTGTGGCTCTCAGGCCTTCAGAGTCAGACTAAAATTTACACCATCCATTCTCCTGGTTTTTAGGTCTTTGGACTTTTACTGGAACTGTATCACCAGCTTTCCTGGGCCTCCAGCTTGCACACAGCAAAACATGGGACTTTTCAGTGTATATACTCGCATAAGCAAATTCCTCATAATAAAACTTTTATTTAGTTGCTGGCTTAGAGAGAGAGAGAGAGAGTACTGATCTGTTTCCCTGGAGAACCCTAATACAGTAATCATTTTAAACCATAAAATCATGTCATTTCTCTGGTCAAAACTCTCCAGTGGCTCCCCATCTCACTTACAGTAAGAACCAACCAATCTTTACAGTAATCTACAAGTACTTGCATAATCTGAGCTTTACTCAATTTATCTTTCTATGCCATTTCTTACTGCTCTGCTCCTAGCTCACTATGTCCCAAACAGATTTCCTAAATACTTCAGGCAAACCCCTGAGGGCTGTTTCCTTTGTCTAGAACATTCTTCCACCCAGTATCTAAATAACTAATTCCTCTTCACACCTTTGCACAAATGCCAGATGCTCAAAAGTGTCCACCTTAAAAAAAAAAAAAAAAGCCTACTTAAAACTGCTGCTCCATTCCTGTGTCGTTTCTGCTACTTTTCTGTTTTCTTTTTGCCATAGCATTTAGCATCCAATATTTGTTATGTTTATTGTGTATCACCTGTCTCCTGATACTATAAAGCAAGCTCCTCAAATGTACAGATTTTAGTCTGTTTTGTTCACTCATATTTCAAATGCCTAGAATAGTACCTAGCCCATAGTAGACACTAAATAAATTGCTGAAATGAATTCTGTTTCTCTACATGAACAAAGGGTGGCAGTTGGACGAACTTACCTCTCTTACCTAGTCATCTGTTATTTTACTAAATATAAATGAAATTTTACTTGTTTAAAAGTATTAGGTATAATCAATTTTAAAAAGACCTTGAGGATGGTGGGGTACATGGGTGGCTCAGTCGGGCTCTGTGCTCAGCAGGGTGTCTGCTTCTCCCTCTGTGCACTCTGTCTCTCTCTCTCAAATAAATAAATAAAATCTTTAAAAAAATGAAAACAAAAACAAGAAAAACTTGAGGATGGAAACTCTAGTTTATCCCTAAAGCTTTCCAATTTAACTTATCCTTATTTTTACATCATAAGTCATTCAACTACAGAGTTCTATTTTTAAATATGACATTAATTTTTATATATGAGTATGTGCATGTGTAAAATAAATACACTAAATTCCAGAAATTTATTTTCCAGTTAACAATAAAAAATAATCACAATTCAAAGATAAAGCTCAAGGCAAAAAAGCTACAGAACTTTATAAGTTTCAGAGGTTTGATACGGTATAAGTTGTTTAAAATGAGTGCCCTCTCTTCAGATTAATGAGGAACTCTTTATTTTTCTATATTTAATTAACACCAGTCATTTGGGGAAAGGAAAAAACTTTATAGACTCAGAAGTGTTGAACCAATATTTGAACACTGTATTAAGTTAAATTTTGCAGGATTACCAGTTTAAAGCACAGTTTATCATCTACCATCTGGCATGAGTCCTACCTAAGGCACCTAGACCCCCTACTAATCAGATTCAAAAAGTTTGATGTCTTTACTATACTGGCCTAGGGTGATGTTTTCTAGATATCCAAGTGATTAAAATCCATATTATTCTGAGTTCTGCAGAGATACAGAACCAATAGGAGATACACAGGTACTTATTAAAAAGATTTATTATAGGGAATTGGTTCGTGTGGTATGGAGACTGAGAAGTCACAAGATCTGCAGTGGACAAGCTAGAGAACCAGGAGAGCCAATGGTTTAGTTCTCCCAGTTCAAGTCTGAAGTCCTGAGAACCAAGAGGCTGATGGTGTAGTTCCAATCAGAGCTCAAAGGCCTGAGAACCAGAGCTCATGGTATGAGATCTGGTCCAACTCCAAGTCCAAAAGCAGAAGACCTATGTTTCAGCTCAAGGACAGGCAGGGAGAAAGAGAATTCTCCCTTACTCATGTCTTTTTGTCCTATTCAGGCCTTGGCCCACCCACATTGGGGATGGCAATCAGCTTTACTCACTCTACCAATTCAAATGTTAATTTCATCTAGAATTCCCCTTACAGACACCTGTAGAGTAATATTTCACTGAATACATGGGCACACTGTGGTCCAGTTAAGTTGACACATAAAATTAACCATCACAAGATCACTATGGACCATATTATAACAGAAATCAAGAACACTATCATTGCCCTATTCTAAAAATATAAAGGTTTTTCAGCTCTTCCTGCAAGTTGAAGGCCATCTGTCTGTGACTATCCTTACTAACTGGCATAGAGATAAAAAAATCACCAGATCAATTGCTGCATACCAGGTACCAAGGATTGTACTGATACTACATTTTAGAAAGCAAAGCAATTGGAGCCACTCTAATTAGGTTTACTTTATTTAGTCCACAGTTGTTCTCTGAGATCATCCATCAAATCAGCAAATCAAAAGGGAATGTTATAGGAATCTTGTATCTTTGCTGTATTGTTCAAGTCTTTGAGAGTAGCCCTACTTGCTGCAATGTTTCCGGGGATACAAGATTGCCTAGGATTTTTCTTTTTTTGTTAGTGAGGGGCAGTTCTAGAGGCTTCCACTTGATCCTTCCTAAACAGTCCTCACTCCGTAAGAAGTCAGTGTGAAAACCATGTCAATTCCCAAGTCTGTTGCAACGATGCACTCAGGAAACTGGAAACTAACTACAGGATCAGTCTGCCAAGCATTTGGACCCACAGTGACGAAGATCAAGTGACCTACAGAAACTTCAAGTCTAACTGATACGCCACTGTAGCATTTACATCCCCAGGATTACTCCAGATTCTGTTTTTATTAATTCTCAAAAGTCAGGACTTCTTCCTGGTAAACAGCAGGTCTCCTTGGGAAAGCCTTGAAAGATTTAAAATATATATATGGTGGTATTTTATGTCCTTTCTCAAGGGAAATCAGCCTCTCCTTTAATCAAATGACTCCAAGAGAAGCAGTTCTCCCTATTTCAGTAACACAAGTCAGGTTTCTACTCAACATACCTAGAATTTCCCCAGGTAAAAATTTAGTAATCTACCAGTATATCATATTCCTAAGGACACTATGATCTATTACACCACACAGTCCTGCATTTCAAAACAATGACTGCCATTCTATACTTGAAGCCTATTATGGCAATTAATCAATGAAGCCTATGCACTGCAAAGTGTTTTGTTAACAGATCCCATAATCCCTACTAAAATCAATGAGTCCAGTTCAAAGGCAACATATCCCAATAACATTTCCAAACCTGAAGCAACTCTCGCAGAGGTCTGTTCCTCTCACCACCACATTTTTAAATTATTAATCAAAGGTGTGCCTTCATTGAGGGCAGAGTGACATGGTGGATAAGACTGTACATGATAAACCTACTCTCTCATTCCCATCTTCCCATGCCTCTCTCCCTCTTCACAGCCTAGGAATGTTCAGGCATCTCAACCTCATTAAATGTTAGCTGTTGTTGAGCTCAAGTTCTAATCAAATAAGCAAGCAAACTCCTGGAACCATTAAATTAAATCCAAAATAAATCCAGATTCTTGTTAAGAATACTCATATAAATAAATTTGGCTCAATCTGAATTAGGTGTACTCATATCAGTATGTTCCATTCTCCTCAGTCTACTTTATTCTTAGAATTCAATCCAGTACACTATTTCCAGGTTGCTGCTAACACAAATTAGCTTGCTACCTAAAATGCCAGTCTTCACTGTGAAAGGCTAGGATCTGACTCAGTTATGGGCCTGAAGGAATTGAGAGGCATACAGGTAGCTCTTGAAAAGAAGAGTATTCTTTTCTCTATAGAAGCAAAAATGGTCTCTGTGCCTCTGGTTTATTCATATTGATTTTAATACTTGGAAATCTTTTGAATCAGTAATTTTTTTTCCCTTTACACAAACACCACCCCAATCTAAGCTACCATAATCACTTACCTTGAATGCTGCAATTTCCTCCTAACCCTTTGAAAATGTAATTGTTACATACCATTCAGCCAAGGAGACTAGAATTAAAACATAAAGGCATTAAAAGGTTATAGACAGACTATTTCCAGAAAAATCATTCTTATAGACATAGGGTGGGAGGTGATAAGTAGAAAAGGAAGGCAAGTTCCATATTGGATCAGACATTGATGGTGGCTTGGACTAGAGTGTTAACACTAGAGATTAAAACAATGGGTGAGGTTCAATAGGACAGAAATGAACTGGTGTGGGGAGGAGCAGAGAGGAAAGAGAGGAAACAATAATGGTACATTTCTATTGAGTAGATACATGGTACCATTTACTTAAATCACCAAGTATGCATCTAAAGATCAGAGAAAAGATCTGGGAATAGATATAAATTTTGAAGTAAATTATTATATATATTAAAGCAGTACTACTCAAACATGGGATCCATGGACCAGTGCTGAGATAAGTAGAGAACTTGAGAATAAGCATCTAGAAACTTCTACAGCAACTCTACAAAGTATTTTCATATATTTTAATTTTAAATTAAAAACTAGGGTTTTTACTTTAAATTTAATTTTTCTAATAACTTGTGTTGAATTTTGTAAAAGTATGTCTCTATTAGATTAGATATATTTTTTAAAAATATATAAAAGACTGACCTTTCTCCATAGGTTGGAAAGCACTGATTTAAAGATATGGTAGCAGATGCAATCTCTTAAGGAAAGAAATCTAGAGAAAAATTCTAACTTTTAGGGATTGGAGATGATTATGTATTTTGTCCTTGTTGCCTTCATCAGCTTATAGCATCATAAAAATTGTATGCCCTTGAATGTAATTCCTAAGATCACTTTACCATCTATATCTCCTTATCATCATTAATAATATTTACTGAGCACTAACTTCTTGCCAAACAGTCTTTACGTGGATTATTTCATTTAATCCTCACTAAATCTCAGCAAAGCTAGTATCATTATCCCCATGTTATAGACTCAAAAATTAAGGTTAGGGACATTAAATAACTTGCCCATGTCACTTAACTAATAAGTCAGGGAAGCTGGGATTGGAACACAGACCAAATGATACTGCAAAATATATATATTGTCAACCTACCAAACAGCCAGTTTATGTATTTTAAATAAAATATTTCATGAAGCTCACCACAAACTTCTGGGTACATGTCTTCCAGAACTAGGAATTTATTTACATCTTGGTTATCAGGGAAGTTTTGTATATTGGTATTTATCACTGGATTCTTCTTAGCACTTCCAACTAGGCAATAATTACTCAAGGAAAAAAAAAGATAAAGGCACACTTTCTAGAACCTAACATACTGCCTGGTAAATATTGAGTGAATTAATGCCTATTTCAGGAGAGTTTGGATCTAAGAAACTAACTTTTCTTGATAGAAAAAGAGTTTAATCTATCCATCAACTTAGGCAACACTGGTTCTCTAGCTGACTTGATTTTATTGAGACTGTTTTCATTAGGGACTTGAATCTTTTCCATTAGGTTTCCCAAATGGGTTAAGCCAATTTTACCTTGGCTCGTCATCCTTTGAGGACTGACTCATATATTCTACTCCTTTAGAAAATATTTCTGCTAGTTTTCTTATTTTTATTTTTAAACATAAACACATATCAAACTTTATATAAATCAGGCATAGCTTTTTCTAAATATCAAGAACACCTTTCTATAGCCCATAATAAATGATTAAAAATTAAAAAAATAACCATTATATATTACAGTGTTTTTATTTAACCTATACTTTTCCATTTTTGTCTAAATCACACCTGAATCTTAGCTCCCAGAAAATGTGATATTAAATAATATTAACAATTTAACAGTTTACTTACTTCAGTCTCCCCCTTTGTAGTACAAAACTCCCACTGGATGACCACTTCTACAGAGCAGTTTGCTAACATATATTTTCTTGCATTAATTTTCTCCAGCAGATTATAACACAAACATTTCCTTCTCTGTATTTGTGGGCATGTATTAGGTACTGGATATATTTTTTTAATATTTTATTT
>NC_138369.1:162190760-162217203 GCF_054177405.1 Leptonychotes weddellii | reverse complement strand
CGCTTAACGACTGAGCCACCCAGGCACCCTGAGACAGAGCATTTTTTTTTTTTTTTTTTTTTGCGAGAGAGAGAGAGAGAATGAGCAGGGGAGAGCAGCAGAGGGAGAGGGAGAAGCAGGCTCCCCGCTGAGCAGGGAGCCCGACGCGGGACTCGATCCCAGGACCCTGGGATCATGACCTGAGCCGAAGGCAGACGCTTAACGACTGAGCCACCCAGGCGCCCAGTACTGGATAATTTTAAGAAAAGTCAGGTGGAAAAATGAATGATTTTCTAATTGAAAGTCTGTACCTGATTCATTTGTGACGAAATGCTGACATGTTGATTCTGTTCCACACACAAAAAACTCTCTGAAAGACATCAGGAATGCGATCTGAAGTAATGCAGTTTCTACAGGAATGATCACTAGAAGATCTCTACTGGTTTTAATAGGAGATATTTTAGCACACTGTAAAGAGCGCTGGCGTGAGTTGAAACCCTTAGAGAGAGATATTCCACCATCTAAGATGAGCTGTGCTAAGTGGCAACAGCGCAGGCTCCTTAATTACAGAGATAAAGGCACAAAATTAACTGAAGGATCTGTAAGAATTTGGTGGCCATGCATTTTTATGCATTGCTAGCACCACAGGAAAAAAAAGGAAAATAAAAGAACTTTGGATTCTTGTAATAAATTAAAAGACTAGGATCTCATTGAAAACCTAGGTAAATATGTTTTGGCAACTAAAGCAAAAGAAAAGAAAAAGAAAAATGAACAATGTGGGGGGCAAGTGACAGCCAATTAATCAACAACTTCATGCACACTCTGACCTTGCCACTCAAAGTGTGGTCCAGCAGCATCACTGTGAACTTGTTCAAAATGCAAATTGGCAAGCCTCTGCCCAAGCCGACCGCAGGTGATCCAGAGGCACTATTCTTGGCTACTTGCATAGTTGGGAAGAGAAAGCAAAATCTCACGATGGCTTTAGCTATCTCATACACCCCATTTTCAATTCGAGTCCTTATCTTCTGTCCTTTGGTTTGTTACTTCAGCAATTTCCCTTCCTTATAGTTTGCTCTAGTATGTTTACTAGGAAAAGAGTAATCAGAACTTAGGTGGTCTCCAACATATAATGGCAATAGCGTAGTTCATGATTGTCTTGTTTTGGGTTTTTGTTTGTATTGCGTTGGCTTTTTTAAGATTTTATTTTTATTTATTTGAGAGACAGAGAGCGCACATGCACAAGCAGGGGTAGGGGCAGAGGGAAAGGGAAAAGCAGACTCCCTGCTGAGTAGGGAGCCCAACTCAGCTCCATCCCAGGACCCTGGGATCCTGACTTGAGCCGAAGGCAGACACTTAACTGACCCAGGCGCCCTGCATTGGCTTTTAAGGGTCAGCATTACAAAAGGTAGACACCAGTTTAAAAACAAAAATGCTCCCTGGCTGAAAGTTCAAAAATTCTCAAATGGATGATCTTGAACTAGCCTACAAACACAATCATTTAAATGTATATAATATATAACAGTACAATGTTATTATCAGCAATTATCACTTTACATCTAATTGGCTGATCAGCCAGAAAAACAACTAAAGGTCACTTCTGAGATGGAACCAATGGAAAGCAAACAGGAGGAAAGGAAACAGAATAAAAGGCTCAGTTATCACAAAAATATGTCTAATATCTAATGAATGTTTGTCTCTGAAATTAGTAATTACTTTTTATTAAGATTATAGAGAAATTATGTGGTAGGGGCTCCACCCTTCATCTATGCATCTACTCAAGAAGCAAATACTTCCCTATCTAACACATTCAAAAATATACACCAATTCTACTACATTGCCGACGTGGAAACATCAAAATAAGACACAAAGAAATCTAGTATAAATTATTTGCATTCTTTCCTTCTTTATAAGTTAAATGTGCCTACAGATTTCTAATGACTAAGCAAGGAGGAAGGTGAAAAGAAATGGCTTAAGGTCCTGTCAAAAACATTAAAATGAATGCTTAATTGTTGGTATGACAACCATTTGTATCTGTTTAGTCCAGAGTTAGCACTATTATTTATTGTTATTTTTTCTTAGAAAATCTAAAATGCAGTAAATGCTCTTAAAATATCTTTTCCTTCTCAGATCTTACATAAGCCTCATTTTCAATGTTCTTATTTTTCTCCAGAAGAATTTCATTATAATTATTTCAACTTAAGGAAATAAATAGCTTAACTATTCCTTCCCAGGCTACCTGATGAATTAATTATGTCTGCCTATAACCAGACCTCTGCCTCGCTTCCCGTGAACCCTGGAATATTTAATGGTCCCAGCCTTTCCAATTTGAAGGTAACAAATTTGGGAGACTTGCACTATTCCTTTTTTGCTTTTCACAGTACTTAAAATTAATGGCCCCCAAAACCTACCACTCCCTAATTTCAATCTTGTAGACTTCATTATTAAAAGTGATTATTAAATGATCACTAGTCTCATGGCTGCCTTAGAAAATGACAGTGCGCGTCTGTACTGCCTCAGGGTGCCGGAAAACATACATGCATTCACAGTCATATACACTGTTTAAAATCTAAAAACTAATTTTACCCACAAAATCCATCACAAACATTAAGAGCTAGAAAGTCTCAGCAATTGTTATGGACTCCATGCTTGAGGGCCCCTAAAATTCATACGTTGAAATCCTAATCCCACTGTGATGGTAGAGGTAGGTGGGGTGTTTGGGAGGTGACTAGGTCAGGACAGCGGAGCCTTCATGAATGGTAGTGCCCTTACACAAACAGATTGGCGAGAGCTTACTGCTTTTCCCCCACTCCTCTCTGTCAAGTGAGGAGGATACAAGGGGAAGACAGAAATCTGCAAATCAGGAAGACTGCCCTTACCACTGGATCTGCCAATGCCTTAATCTCAGACTTCCCAGGCTCCACAACTGTGGGAAATAAATTTCTGTTGTTTAAGCCACTTTGGTGTTCTGTTATAGCAGTCCAAACTGACTAAAACAGGAATCGAGGGCGCCTGGGTGGCTCAGTTGATTAAGTGACTGCCTTCGGTTCAGGTCATGATCCTGGAGTCCCGGGATCGAGTCCCGCATCGGGCTCCCTGCTCAGCAGGGAGTCTGCTTCTCCCTCTGACCCTCCCCCCTCTCATGCTCTCTCTATCTCATTCTCTCTCTCAAATAAATAAATAAAATCTTAAAAAAAAAAAAATAAAACAGGAATCGATCAGCCAAACCTGTCGGTAACTAAACGGAGGTGTGGCCACTGATTATTCAGCCAAGAGATTCTCTCTCTCTTTCACACACACACACACACACACACACACACACGGTGGAGGGGTGGGAGAGGGAGAGAGAGAGAATGAATGAATGCCAACCAACCGGGACTTAGAAAGTTAAGGGAAAAAAAAAAGATCATACAGCACCCAATCTGTTTCTGGCTATTTGCATCTCATCCACATTTTTACTATTTCCAAGGTTATAAATGAAACTTAATTAAAAAATAAAGTAAAATAAATAAAATAAAACCACAATGTCATTAATAGCAATCAATTCACAATATATCCATATGAAAACATCTCTTTGATATCATAAAATATTAAGTGCCTAAAATTTTAATATTTATATTGTATTTCCAGCCAGAACTTTCCATTAATGCAAATGGTTGTTAATAATATATCATAATGAGTAGCGTTACAAGCTTGAGAAATATTTCGTTCAACAAAATTTTTTTTTTTTGGCCAAAGAAAAAGTACTCAGACCTGGAGTGAATCACGTTGTGATAGAGCCTCCGTTGTATTTTAAAGTGTAAATTCTGTTTTAAGCTTTTCCACTCTACTTGAGAAAGAGCAACGACAAAATTCCCAAATGTCAACACAGATGGAAGTTGAGAGGAACAGCAATGAAATTTAAAATGCAAACTATAACCCAAAAAAAGAAGTACTCTTCCTTTCTCCTTTTTAACACTATGATGACTATCCCCAAAGAGAAGAAAATCCCCATTTTCTGCCATGTTTCTACACAGATACCAGCACAGTGAATAGGAAAACATTTATTCCGACTTGGATGAGACACGACACAAACGCCATTATACACACAAACACACATATAATATGTGTGTATATACAAATGTATAATACATATTTATATCATAGTCAGAGTTCAAATTTTAGAACTGAGATCTCTCTATATATTCCCTACAGTCATTTGAAACACTTGATATTGTAATAGATATTTCAAAATCTACTTTGGTGTAAGAGTGGTTAATGATAACAAAGGCTTTCTCTTGGATGCCTCAGTTTACCAGACTCTCCCCATTAAAAACCTAAATCCCTCCAGAGTATATCATTATTACTGAATACCAAAAGCACTTTCAAGAGCCTCAACTTACAGTGCTGCTTTATCTCAAGCCGAAATCAACCTGAAATCATGATCATTCGGGATGGCAATCCAGATAATTTGTTTCACTCACTTTCAAGAAACTACCTTAAAAAGGAATTTGCTAACTATTAAATGAACTTGAATGAGCCCCTTTTTTTAAATCAGTGAAACAGCCTCTCATTCTAGTGTTAATACTGTTGTTCAAGCACATTTTGTGGACAGCTTTAAAAGTTCAGGTGGAAAGTTAAAATTCTATTCATTAAGAAAACAAAGTCTAGTTTACAATCTAACAAACTAACACAGATTTGAAAAAAAATAAAAACTAGACACGTCTTCCTCTCCTTAGTAATAAAAATAGTATTTTTGTAAAACAAAGTAACATCAACAAATAGGCTTACGCATCCCAGCATTTGCTACGCCATAAAAAAAAAAAAAAAAAAAGACATTCCTAGGAAATCTATATAAAATTTTAACAGTGAAGGTGAATGAAGCCAGCAAGGATAGAAATTACTACTGGCCTGGCTGGAAAAGCATGTTGGGCCTGAGGCGAAAGAAGTTTTTTAAATAGGAGAATGTTCTGAAATAGAAAGCATGTTAAATAGAATTGCCTGAGGACGGTTAGGAAATGAAAAATTACACTAACTGCATTGGGAACAGCAACCTGATAAAAGCACAATGCACAAATTACAATCTTCGTCATGAGTAGTATTAGACATGAGAAAGGTTAAACTGTATGTGAGAGAGGTTTTGTCCACCACAGGCCACTACATGATAGAAGAATTACTTTCAAGTGTTTCTAGGGACCCTCCAACAACGATGGTAATAAATATTTCTGTATTTCTAATATTACAGAACAAACTGGACCAGACCCCCAGTCAACATCTACTTGCAAAGCACACCCTGAATAAAAACCTCTATTCTAAGCTCTCTGGAAAACAACTATAAAAGACAATAATGTGTTCCCTAAATATATTCCTCTCTTCTTAAATTCAAGACACACATCCAGCATCCCAGGGGTGCACAGTGAGTCAGCATGTACTGAGCAGCTATAATGAGGAGAACACAACACTAAAGAAAGAAGGAAACAGCATTCCATTGGAAGAATTTGGCACTTCATGACCACAAATGCTTTTATAAACAGTAATGTTTTTTATTATTACAGGGGTAACTATTAAGTATGAAAAGTGAGCAGGAGCAAAATAAATAAAAAGCATAAATACTGAAGAAACTACCATGTAGACAAAATAAGAAAAGCAAGTCCCAAAGAAAAGGGCATAAAATACAAAACACTCATGTTCATGCATGCACACCCACTCACAAGACATGTTTCAAGAGTGATCAAGGAGCAATCCTTCCAACCCTTCTCTCTTACAAGCAGAGACCAACTCTGGAATAATGCAAGTCATAATGAGTCACTGCAAATAAGCTAGATTTTAGGCCAACAACGTTAGGAACAGATATCCTTGGCTGAGTCAAAGTAAGGCTGGCACATCCTAGAAGGTCCAGGACCATTACAGCACAGAGGAGCTACCTAATTTCACTTTATCAAGAAAGACCAGATTTACTTTGGCTGTTTAGTTTCATTTTGTGCTTGTTTTTGCTTTATGGCACAGATGTAATGCATTTAGCATATGAAAATACGACATAAATAAGAATCACCTAAATGAAAAGGGCCCTGTGGACAAGCCATGTCAAATCACTTGGGGAAGACATGACCACCTAGTTGGCTCCAGTTAATTATGTGGCATATCTCCATGTTTACACTTACAACATCCCCTATTTATATTTCTCTTCAAGTATTAAGTATTAAAAACAAGTCACCAGTCAATAATTGCTGACTCCCTCTCTTAGGCAAATTCAGAATCACCATGGGAATACTTTCCACCGTTGTCAAGAACACAGAGCTGACTGAACCTCTCTCCCTCAATCTTTCCCTTCGTTGTTTTTATCAGTTATACCAACTCTTTCTAGAAAAACTCTTCTTCCAAATATATAATATTTTGAATATACTGGGTTAAACAATATATACTATGAAAGTAATTTTATCCATTCCTTTTTATCTTCTCCCATGTAGCTACTAGAAAATTTGAAATTACATATGTGGCTGATACTATATTTCTATTGAGTAGTGCTGATCTAGGTGAGACACTTAGGGTGGGGTCAGGAGGAGGCACTCAGCATTCATGTGCATTTCTGAGACCTTCCTGACTGGGTGACAATCATTAAAATATCTCCCTGACTTATTCAGGAAAATATTCCTGACTTATTCAGGAATGGGTGCCCTTAGCTTACTTAGGAATTGCTTCATTGCCCTCTAAAAGGAGTCCACAATCCTTTCCAAAATGTGTTTCTCTGTTAAAGAAATATGCTAACAGGTTATCAAATATGATTTATGAACTATTTTAAAGGCTTCAGTTCTTACACAATGTGGCAATTCTTACACAAGCATATTTTGCAACTGAACCATTTTGCAAGTAAACTTTTACTTAAAAGCAACAAAAACTGTCTTGAAGTCACAATGATTACTGCATTATAGTTTTAATAAAGAATAATGTTTTAGCTATCATATTCTTTGACGCCTTCCAAAAAAGTCTCAGCCTTTGTCCACATTCGTCAAGACTCTGTCCTTCTTTTACAGAGAAATGATTTTAAGAATTTCAGGCAATTCAAATGAACTTCTATGTGGTACATACTCCCCTTCCTTAACAGAACAGGATATGCTTTCATCTGTCTTATACTGAATTTTATGCACAAATATCTACTATAACTGCATTTATTCGTTCATCTCCCCAGTTAGAGCTCCTGTCAGAGAGGAAGTCTACTTCACTCATAATTGTCCTACTATCACATAGAGAAATGCCTGGGACAATGAAGATGTTGAAAATAGGTTTGCTAAATAAGCAAATTAATAAAACAGCCTATGACTCAGATGTGCACATATACCCTGGAACACCAGTGTGGGGAATACTTTTCTCGATGTAGTCATTTTCTATATCTTATCCTAAAGAAGTATATGCAACATTGAAACTCACAATTCAGCTGTGAGAAAAAGTAACTCTGATAATGATAAAATAAAACTCCCTTTACCTACTGTAAGTAGAAAAAAACATTGTGACCATTATAAAATTAAAAATCTGGTAAAGTATATGTGTATAAATAATTTATTTTCAAAAAATTACAACATATAACTTAAATATTTATAGAATAAAATTTGGCCCATTACTAACTCAGTTTTAAATTGAGGTTGGGGGGCGCCTGGGTGGATCAGTCGTTAAGCGTCTGCCTTCGGCTCAGGTCATGGTCCCAGGGTCCTGGGATCGAGGCCCCGCATCGGGTTCCCTGCTCGGCGGGAAACCTGCTTCTTCGTCTCCCACTCCCCCTGCTTGTGTTCCCTCTCTCGCTATGTCTCTGTCAAATAAATAAATAAAATCTTTAAAAATAATAATAATAAAAAAATAAATTGAGGTTGAGGTCATGCTGTGCCTTGCTAATCAAAGTACTGTGAAATAACAGCACCAGCATCAGCTGGGAGCTTCTTAGAAATGCAGATCTCAGACCCAGTGCACATAAAATGATGTGTACATAAATTGTAATAGTAATTATTATTGTGATGATGACAACTTATCGGTAGAGTTGGCAGAAGTCTCTTTTAGATACTCAGTGCCTCATATTCATCACAGCAAGTAATTAGAATGAACAAATCCTCAAAAGTTCCACTTTACTTTTCTGTTTAAAGATGGGTAAATTTTTAGCTATCTTACTCATAAATTTTACAAATTTTGCCAAATAAATGTGCTAAGAACTTTCATCTCTCAACATCTAAGCAATTTCTGTCTGGAAATTGACATGCTCTGATTTCTATTATAGTAATAGCACAATGAATCTGACAAACATCAAAGTAAATATTAAGATTGAAATAAACCAAAGGCTAATCTCAGTTAGATAAAAAGCAGCTAATCTTAAGGAATATTAACATAATTTTAGTTAAGATTTAACACATTCATTCCTACAAGTAAAAGTATAACAAAAATTTTTTGAAGGTTTGCTTGTTATTTAAGCCAAGTAAACAGACAAAATGAATGAAACTTTGTTTTATTTATTTATTTAAAGATTTTATTTATTTATTTGACAGAGAGAGACACAGCGAGAGAGGGAACACAAGCAGGGGGAGTGGGAGAGGGAGAAGCAGGCTTCCCCCGGAGCAGGGAGCCTGACGCGGGGCTGGATCCCAGGACCCTGGGATCATGACCTGAGCCGAAGACAGACGCGTAACGACTGAGCCACCCAGGCGCCCCTGAAACTTTGTTTTAAAAAGCAGTATTTTTTATAATATAGAACTGAACAATATGTGATACCGACAAACAGGTGGGTTCTATGGCATGAAATAAGACAAATCTTAAGAAGTCAAATTAAAATTCAATCTGCATATGTTTACAATATAAATCAATTAATGCTATGGCATAAGAAAAAATATGAAAATTAAATATTGAAAAAACTGTAACACAAGATGACAATTGTCATCATTCATATATTTCAGTGACACCTAACTAAACACCAATTTATTTTTGGCCAGGTGACTTTCTAATACAAGTCTGTCAGTTTACCATCTTTAAAAAAGAATCAAATATCCATAGGCAATAAAATAAATCTCAACCTAAACCTCAAGCCTTACATAAAAATTTACTCAAAATGGGTCATAGACTTACATGTAAAATGTAAGCAAATAAAACTTCCAGGAGAAACATTAGAGGAAATCTTCAGATCCTAGAGCTAGGCAAAGAGTTCTTAGCACAATCCATAGGACAACAACAAAAAAAATCAATAAATTGGACTTCATCAAAATTAAAAACTTTTCTGTTAAAGACCCTCTTTAGAAGATGAAAAGGCAAATGTTTGCAAAACAAATATCTGACAAAGATCTTATATCTAGAATACATTTTTTAAAAGTCTCAAAACTCAAAGGTAAAAAAAAATCATCCCAATTAGAAAATGGACAAAAGGCATGAAAAGACCTTTCACCAAAGAGGATCTATAGCTGGCAAGTAACACTTTAAAAGATTTTCAACATCATTAGCTATTAGAAAAATGCTAATTAAAACCACAATGATCTATCACTATACACCTATCAGGACTGCGAATATTAAAGTGACGATACCAAATGTTGACAAGGATGCAGATATACTGGATCTCGCATATATTTCTGATTGGATTGCAAAATGGCACAGACACTATGGAGACGTTTGGCAATTTCTTATAAAACTAAACATATTCTCGCCATATGACCCTGCATTCACACTCATAGGCATTTCTCCCAGAAAAGTAAAACCCATATGTAAATATTAACATCTCAACTTTATTGCAATAATTTTAATAGCCAAAAACTAGAAATAATCCATATGTCCTTCAACAGGTAAACAGATAAACTGTGGTACATACACACAGTAGAATACTATTCAGTGACAAAAAGGAACAAACTATTGATCTATGCAACTTGGATAGATCTCAAGGGCATCATGCTGAGTGAAAAAAAGTCAATCATCAAAGACTGCATATTGTACGATTTAATTTTCATATCATCCCAAAAATGAAAAAAAAATGTTATAGAGATGGAACACAAACCACTGGTTGCCAAAGTTTAGAGATGGGGGAAGGGAATAGTGTGAGTATAAAAGAATGAGGGAGTTCCTTTAGGGCCATGGATGTAATAGTTCCATATCATCATTATGGTGGTGGTTAAATCATATACTTTTTTTTTTTTTTAAAGATTTTTTATTTTTTTATTTGAGAGAGAGAGAATGAGAGACAGAGAGCATGAGAGGGAGGAGGGTCAGAGGGAGAAGCAGACTCCCTGCTGAGCAGGGAGCCCGATGCGGGACTCGATCCAGGGACTCCAGGATCATGACCTGAGCCGAAGGCAGTCGCTTAACCAACTGAGCCACCCAGGCGCCCCAATCATATACTTTTTACCACATTCACTTTTGGTAAAATTGAGAAAAAGTGGATACACATAAATAAGTGCATGTAAAAAAAAACTCATGAAATCTGAAAGAGGCCTGTAGATTGTAACAATGTTCACTTCCTGTTTTGAGACTGCAATATAGTTATGTAAGAATATTGCCATGGGGGCAAGCTTGAGAAAGGGTACAAGAGCCTTCTTTCTTTGAACTATTTTGCAAATTCCTATTAATCTATAATTATTTCAAAATATTTCTTTTTTAAATCCAGTCTAATACTATTTGCAGTTCTCTAAATTCACTCTATTTTTAAATGTCCTCTAACCTTTTCTTTTCTTTTTTTTGGCTCATATTTTTTTGTTTGTTTTTAAAGTCTTTTAGCTCTAAAGGTACTCTGGATCTGCTACAACAAAACTTCAGTTATTTTAATACTCTCGTTTCTATGTACCTCCTGCTTACGTGTTGCATTTTTGAGTAGAGGTTTACCTAATACTGCATGGACAGCATATAGTTTTCAATAAAAGGCACCTTAGGGAAGTGAAGCAAAAAGAGATCTGTTAGTTTCATTACACTCTTATCGCTAGCAAGCACAATTTTAATTTTAAACAACCAACATAACACTGCCAACTGAAACAGTCAAGAGGATGGAAGACTCCCATGTGTAAACAACAACAAAAATGTACAAATAACAAACGTATCAGAGATTTTTAATGCAGAAAGATCAGAGCTAGGAAAAAAAAAATATGGAAATGACAAACATGAACTCATTTGTGAACTTCCAAAATCCTGGAATAATAACCAATCCTCTTGAGAGAAGACTGTAAAACAATTAAAAACCGATAGTAACTCAGACATTAGTTACTCATGATCTAAATAATAGTACAGAACAATCATGGAGGGTAGGCCTATAACCTCCTAGAACAGAAAACCTATTATGACCCCAGACTCAGCAATGATCTTCTATTCTGACACCAAAGAGAATTGCACTCTTCCACAGATTGCTCTTTAGTCCTATTATCAAAGACAAAACACTAAACTTGCCTATGATGATAAAATCCTATATTTATATAAAAAGTCTGTGCTAAGTATGTTGTGAGAATGACAGTCACACATCTCAAGCTTTCAAAAGAAAAACATAGGAAGGTATACTGTTAAAGCCTCATAAACGAGCAGGTCATTAGATAACAAAAGACAATTTGTGTTTAACGATTGAGTGTAAATTAACTGACATCTTTATTTATTTTTTTTTAAAGATTTTATTTATTTATTTGAGAGAGAGAATGAGAGACAGAGAGCATGAGAGGGAGGAGGGTCAGAGGGAGAAGCAGACTCCCTGCCGAGCAGGGAGCCCGATGCGGGACTCGATCCCGGGACTCGATCCCGGAACTCCAGGATCATGACCTGAGCCGAAGGCAGGCGCTTAACCAACTGAGCCACCCAGGCACCCTAACTGACATCTTTAATTTAGTTCTTCTTTCTAACCTCACAAATACGATATAACTTAAAGATAAATCAGATCATTTTTTAATGAACCCAAGAATACATGAAAAGTTATTAGTAATCGACAAACTCATTTCCTCTCAAAATATTCTCATTATTTTTTAAGAGTAATATATCTGTGATATTAAAAGGAAAAGATAGTGGCGTTCAAGTCTTGGAGCCAGGTAGCTGAGGAGATCCAATCCGGTCATTTTGGACCAGAGCAGTCAAAAGTCTCTATATTCCTCTAAGAAAAAAAATCTGGAAAAAATACAGATCGGGTTTAGAAAAGCAAAAGCCATAACTCAGAGATTGGTGATATTGAGGGATGTGGCTGTAGACTTCTCTTGAGAGAAATGAAAACACTTGGGTTCTGCTCAAAAGGTTTTGTACACAGATGTGATTTTAGGGAACTACAACATATAGTCTCACTAAGACTTTTCACCTTAGGCAGAAGTAGTGTTCTTTTTGGAGCAAAGGAAAGAGCTCTGGGATGCTCTGACAGGTGAGGCCAAAGGACTTTTCTCAGGAAAGTGTATATAAGGAAAAGCCTTTATTATTGAGGCTCACTTTCAGCTAAGAATGACCATGGGACAGTTCTGGTCAATAATTTGTAAACAGGAAATTTAACATATGCTTGGCTAAAATGGACAGGATAAACTGGCATGAACGTGCTCCTGCTAGGAAGACAGATGTGGGGCCTACATGTGCCCCGCCATCTTCTAAGCATAAGAATAAAGACCATGGGCAAAAGACAGTAAAAAGATAAAGGATGGCTCAGTGCTAAAGCCCAAACCATTCACCTTCTCTTTCTTTGTGAAAGATACAAAGTTCTACTTTAATAACTCAGTTTGTGGGATTTTCTGTTAATTGAGGGCACATTGGGTTTTCTGTTACATAGACCTACATGTATTATGCTTCTTTATTATGCTTCTGTAACAGAGAATGTACCTGTATTACTCTGTGATTCATAATTAAATATAGCCTGTGGCTGTTGTTTATAATTTATGAAAATGAAAATAAATTAGATATGATATTGAGTAACATATGATTTCATTGGTAAAAGAAATATTTAATTCTCACTTGCTAAATATTTGGAAAACTTCAAGGTTACCTATACAAGAAGTGTACCTGTGTACTTGGTTTCTGATTATCATATTTTATTTATTTTTTTAAGATTTTATTTATTTAATTGTCAGAAAGAGAAAGAGCACAAGCAGGGGGAGTGGCAGAGGCAGAGGGGGAAGCAGGCTCCCTGCTGAGCAAGGAGCCCGATGTGGGACTTGATCCCAGGACCCCACAATCATGACCTGAGCCGAAGGCAGGCGCTTAACCAACTAAGCCACCCAGGCGTCTCTCTGATTATCATATTTTAGATTACAGACCTAGAGTACATATCCAGAGACTGTGACTCATTGTAATTTCTGTTCAATGGATCTACTAAAACACACATGAATATTCCATTTTTCTGTTTTATGCATTTCATTGCAAAGGCAAACATATTGAAAATAACTATAATCATAAAGTAAAGAGAGATAAAAGACAAGGCAAGATACAGGACTTAAATTTTATTCTTACTAATAGATTATATGTTCAGATTCCGCTGGACAATTCTTTCATTTTCAAACTTTTAAGCTGCTGTTATATATTTTTTCTTATTTTCAAAGTTATTCCTGTTTATCAGTAAACTTGATATGACCATTCCTCCAACCATCCAGAGTTCAGGAGGAAGAAAATCCCTGTAGCTGTTTGATGCCCAAGAATATGAACAGTTAGCAGTCAGATGAAAGACGAGAAAAGATGGAAAAGGAAGATCAAAAGAAGAGTGATTGTGAGCTTCGGCAGGCTAGCAGTTACCTCTGTCTCTAAAGGGACCTTTGTGCTCATTATATCCGGGACTCGTCTTGCCTTCAGCTTATAGTAAACACAGGCAATTGCCTTCTCATTTCCTCTCCAAATTAAGGATCAAGTTTAAACATATTCTTTTCCTTGTATACTAGACTATGATTAAAATTACCACCTCCTCACCTCATTGACACAATGGCTCTACTAGGAAAAAAGAAAGAACCCCCTAAGGGCATGTACTGTATGGAGCACTGGGTGTTATATGAAAACAATGAATCATGGATCACTACATCAAAAACTAATGATGTAATGTATGGTGACTAACATAACATAATAAAATTAAATTAAGTTAAAAAAAAAAAAAAGAAAGAACCCCCTAAAGATGCCATCCAACAAAATGGAAGAGTTGTGGAGAACTTCTAGTCATGTTACTTACCTGATGGTTGATTTCAGGATACAGCATTAAAGAAGCTAACAAAAATAAAATCTTTTGAAAATAATATCCTAGTGAATATTTATGATGGAAGGCTATTTTGCTTATAATATTATCATCATCAAATAACTATTATTTACTTACTAAGGATCTTTAATATATGCCTAGTCCTCAGGACACTTCTAGAAGGTAGGTCCCATCCTTCAGAAAAAGAAACTAAGGTTCACAGAGGTTGATTAATTTGCCCTCAGATTCAAAGCTATTAGCACATATGAGAGCTCAAGTTCAAGCTTCATCTTGCCCTTATACTTTGCAACATATACACAGCAATATTTTTATACCTTTTCCCATTTTACATGTTAAGAAACTAAATTCAGAATCTAAATTATTCTAATCATTTAAACATCAAAAACACTAGTTTTAGTCTAGTCCCTATAACTTAACATCAAATAAGATGCAATGTAATTATATAATAAATTAATGAATGTAGATTGTATATTAACATGTGTTTAATGTGGTTTTACCTTTTATTAATGTACTTAGTTCCTGTTACTCTAAATACAAAACAGAATATGCTGCTTTTGGATGTTAAACACAAAAGAACCCTGGATTCAAACAGTGATAAGCATCTACCGACAGGTAGACATCACAAGAAGAGAATGTACTCTTTAGTAAAAAATAAACTTAACTTTTGAATGAACTGGTAGCAGCAATTCTCTCCAATGAAAACACTTTCATGTTTTCCTTTAATATCTATAAATGTATAATTGAAGTTTAATACATGCTTTCAAATAACAGCAGCATGATATTCTTATCAGTCTAAAACTATAGGACATTTCACAGGGACTATATTAACATCTCGCTGACTAACTAGGACCAGCTTGGTGGGAGCTGAACTGAATCCTCTAAGAAGTTATCACATAAAGAGTCATTTCTCAGGAGGTGGTACAGCAGGCACCAGAGCCTAAACTAAACCAAAATGCTCCATCAAGTCATTTTAAGGCACTTTGAAAATGAAAAGAGGTCAGAGCCTCTTGCCCATCACTGTAGAAAATTTGGGAGTAACTGGAGTTAGTACAGATCTCAGCTGCAAAGGGCAAATAAATCTACTAGTACAGAAGAGTGGGCAAGATACATCTTGTAATCTTTAGATTTTTTTTCCCTGCCTTCTAGAATCACTGACATTTGACTTTCCTCAGAGCCAACAACTTGGCCAGGCACTGAGAAAAAAGTGCATCATGCAGCTATGATATAAAACTTCTGTGCTGTGAGAATCAATTTTTGGTGTGGCTGCTGATACACCAAATCCAAAGTACTTTCTAACTCTGATTAGGTACCAATGTAAAAGCTATTTTCATTTCTAACAAAATGGTGATGTTCACTGTAATTGTAACACTTTTAGGGTCACAAAAACCTCTCCTCCCCTTCTTGGGCACACAATTTGACATCAGGCTCTCTCGAACTGTATATCCTTTCAGTGACTAAGCCTTTAGACTCTGTGGAAATATCTAATTAATAATGATTTTCTTGATTTTCACTAGTTATCTTTAGCTCTTTACTTGAACATATACTTCCCTTCCCTAGACTGTCATACATAATCCTCTGGTAACTACCATTTCTTCTCTGTTCATTCTAGCACTCCCCACATTTTTAGCTTACAGTAGGTTGACGTGAGATTCATTATTACGAAAAAAGAGAAAAATAAATAGACTCAGATCACATTCATGCAAATACTATTCTGTTTCCTATAAGCCAAGTATGGTTCTATGGACTGAGAAGACAATAGTAAACAAACAATACAGAGAAAGTGCCCACCCATGGGAGCAAACGATCTAGCCAGGGATACAAAAGGTCAGAAAGACAACTACATTACAGTGGATGAACATCCTTAGGAGGGGGTGTTCAAGGTGGTAGACAAGAAGTGAGGCTCCTCAGCCAGCCTGGAAGAAGATATAAGGATGGGGAGAAATCAGGGAAGGTATATATCTGTAAGCTGCTTCCAGAAGCACGTATAGGAACATATAAGATAGAAGCAAAGTATGCATAAAACAGAACAAACAGCATGTACAAAAGCACAGCTGGACCCATGTCTAGACCAAAACATGTGGCTTCCAACACAGAATAATATTCTGGCACATTGCCAACTGACACCCTTTAAACATTTGTTAAAGATCTATTTAATGGGGTAGAGGAAAATTATATTAATAAAAATATACAAAAGGGTTCACTTATTAATTGATTTCCACTGAGCTAAAGGAGTCACTTCTTTTTTTATTTTTTAAAGATCTTATTTATTTATATGACAGAGAGACACAGCGAGAGAGGGAACACAAGCAGGGGGAGCGGGAGAGGGAGAAGCAGGCTTCCCGCGGAGCAGGGAGCCCGATGCGGGGCTCGATCCCAGGACCCTGGGACCATGACCTGAGCCGAAGGCAGACGCGTAACGACTGAGCCACACAGGCGCCCCAGGAGTCACTTCTGATAAAAATCAAAAATGTTTCCGGTTCTTAATCTCTCTTGCCTTTTATTCATGATTTTTCTAGACCCCTACCTTCTTGTGAGCCCACACAAAGAAATGAAAATCTTCAATATTTAAAAAGGGGTACATGCGTAAAATGGGTATGTTTCCAATTTATTCTAGTGATACTTTAGTGCCCCTTATAGAATGGCTCTGACATCTGAGTTGCCTCTCTAGACCCTTAGGCCCCCTCTGGTTAGATGGTACAGAGTGAGAAGGAAGGTCCAAAAATGAGGCTAAAAAGGTAGATGGAGACCAGATAATACAGAATCTTGCACATCATGAGAAGTAGTCTGTGTTATACCTTAAAAGCTACGGGGAATTGTTGAGGAAATCTGAAAAGGAGGAGCAACGATGAGGCTGTTTTTGTAAACCAGGCTAGAGATGTTAGCAACTTGAGTAGGATGATAGCAGTAAGAATATAAAGTGGCATGTAGTTGAAAAAGAGTTAGGAACTATAATCAACTCTACTTGGAGATAAGAAGAAAGAAGCGGTGAGAATTAAGGATAAGTGTTAAGTTTTTTAGGCTTGAGCAGTTGGTAGATAAAGATACCACACACAGAGATAGGGTATAAAGGGACAAACAGGTTTGGGATGAAAAACGCTAAGTTTGGTTTATGCATGTTGAGTTTTGCACTTCTAGGACATCAAAATGAAGGTATTTATAAATATGACCGAGACCAGGAGATCTGAGGGTGAAGATAGATGTGGGTAGCCTCAGTACATAAATGGAATCCATGGGATGGAGGAGAATGTCTAGGGAAAGTATATAAGCAGACATACATAAAAGGACATAGGGAAGAGCCCTGAGAATCTCTTACGTTAAATGGTCAGAAAGAGAGGAAAAACCATCAGAGGTAATAGAAGAAAAGCAAAAGATTTTCATGGCTTCAAGGATACAAGAAGTGGCCCAAAATGTCCAATGCTAGAGATAAAGAAGGAAAGAGGTATCCACTAAATTACCAAGAAGTCACTGTTTGTGAAACTTGCTGAAAATAGTTCTAGAAAGAAAGATTAATCCCACCTGCAGTACTACTAGCCACGTGAATTTAAGCACTTGACCTTGACCAAATCTCAGGTTCTTCAGCTGTAAGTCATGAAAAATAAAAACCCTTCCTGCCTCGTGGTTTTGTCATCAGTATTACATTAAAATCTAAAAATACTATATAAACTTTAAACAGAGGGTATAGACAAGTGCTTTTGCAACTGTGTTGTTCTTTAAGTTGTTCACAAATGTCAATTCTCTGTTTCACACACATGGCTCAAAAGTCACATTTGACTTACACTGGCCAATATAATGTATCAGCAGAAGTTACTCACTCTTTGGGAAAAGCTGTAAGAAACAGTGCATAGTTTAACATGTTCTGTATTCCCTACAGCTAACATTATAGCAGCATGTTTCAAAACGAAGCTTTCATCATCCTAAATCCTTGAGTGATGACCAAGAGAGACTGACACACATTGGCATGTAATATAGGGACAATTAATCTCACTGTTTTAAAACACCAAGATTTTGAAATTATGATCACAGCAACTAATTGCAGTATAAATAACAGGTGAAAAAAGGACAGCCAAAAGGAAAATCCCATCTTAGAAGGTAATCAATGAGACATCATCAGGACTACCACACGCACTAATGTACTAATTTTTATTTTATGTCACCGAGTAATTCATTAATCCTCACACTTGATCTGACATTCTTACAGTTACAGAAAAGGTAAACAAGAACAACAAATGTACATAACAGAATTGTTAACGAAGATGCTTTCGTTGGGAAAGGATGAGACAGTCCATCAAAGACAAGAAACTAACTCCCCCACCACCATTCTTAAATACCGTTGTTTGTGCCCTAAATTTTCTTCACTCCTTAAAGTTCTACTTTGCACCTGAATGACTGGCTGTATATCTATGTTAGGGCAAAGACACAATGCACCAGTGGGTTATTAGAAATAAACAGAAAATCGAAAAAGTAACCAGGACCAAACTTTATGAGGGAAGAATTTTTTTATTCTTCACATGTTAACAGTCAATAAAAATTGCTACTGCCAAATGCCAAATTACTATTTGATATGCCTAAATGGAACATGTGTGCTGGAAAATGGCAATTACTCAGAACCAAGTCCAGAAGTAGAATCCAGGTCAGAGTGAGGCACAAGGGCCCACTGGACCAGCCTTTTCACCAAGGACACTGGATTGCCCTCACTTCCTTATTTGGGCCTTTGACCCTCCCATTAATTTTGACAAACCATGAAAGAGGATCATAACTGCTTCAATCCCAATGGAGTTGAAGTGAATTACATGAAAGAAACACTTAACAAGGGTTGTTTGTCTGCTGTGATCTTTTTGTTTTAAAGAAGGTAGGGAAACAAACAAAACATCCCACAAGTCTTCTTTTAGAAATGTCTTTGTCATTTACAAAGCATACAGATAAATTAGGATCATCATTAATAAGCACATCAAAAAAGTCTGACCACCATCTTTTGCTCTAAGATTTTTTGACTATTTCTAAATCCAATTTTGAACCATGAAGATTATGCACTCAGTCACTTTGAAAGCATAAATTGTAAATACTGAAAGCAATTTCATAAGGCTGTGTATGGGCCCAATAACCTGATTAACTGAGCAACAGCTCAAGGTGACTACTTTGAGGAGGGCTCATTCATTAGGATATACAAGCTCTGCAATGAGATGTTATACTGAACTTTGTGTCCCCAACTTCTTTTGTTCATAGGGAATCCTTAATAAACAGTTGCAATTCCAAGTCGTGAACTTAAGATTTTTTTCCCAAATTCCAGATCAACCCTGTTTCATTACCCCCTAATACTGCTTCTTGCCACTAACTAAATGGCCATTTTTCTGGGGCACCTGGGTGGCTCAGGCAGTTAAGCCTCTACGTTCCGCCCAGGTCATGATACCAGGATACTGAGATTGAGCCCGCATTGGGCTTGCTTCTCCCTCTCCCTCCCCCTGCTTGTGCTCTCTCTCTGTCAAATAAATAAATAAAATCATAAATAATGGCCATTTTCTATTACTTGAAAATGTGACTATGTATATTCTTTTGCCATGGTAGTTTTCCTCCTGGAGTCACTTGGCTAAATGGGCAGAAACCATTAAATCACAATGTGCTTATCTCACAAATGTAACTACTATCACTAGTATAACAACTATTTTAATCTTAAAAACTATACCTCTGAAGTTGAGCGGGCTACTAGAATTATTATCCCAGCAACTTAACTGTGCTAAAACAATTTACTATAGCACGATAGGGAACAAACTAAAGCTAAGGCTCCTAAATCGGCTTCTAGAAGTTTGGGTTTCCGGGCCTTTCTCCCTCTTCGGGATGGCAATACCAAACACAGACAAATGTCGCTGACAGACGACGTTGCCATACGTTTACTCATCAATGCCGACCCGCGGGGTCGGGAAATAGTGTTCAAGATACGCTTAATCTTCCCTGAGAGAGGAAATATTAAGGAAAGAACAAAAACTGCCTGAAAGAATCCTGTTGGATGTAAAATCACAGTATTTGCAATGAAATAAACAAAAATTGTAAACGCGCGATTACACACGCCGGGTGCTATGCACACGTTAATTCACGGGGCAACACTGTGAATGGGAAGGTCAGAAAACCTGCAGTGGCTTTGCCTCCCTCGGTTTCGCACCTGAGGAAACTAGTGCTGGGAGCCAAAGCACGCACGCAATGGCGCAAAACCAAGGATTTGAAAGGAAGGGAGAAGGGATGAGGGAAGTTTATTCAGCGCTGCCACGTCTAGTCCGGGGGCCAGAGTTACCACACCGCTACTCTGGAAGCCACTGGATCCAGGTAACGAGGTCAACTCTACGCCCACCCAAAGAAGTTGTTACCCTCCAAGGCCGGGGGCGGGGCCCAAGAGGCGGGGCCGCTAGGGGGCGGGGCCTGAGCGAACAGGGGCAGAGGGGCGGCCCGAGCCTGGAGCCCGCGCCTGGAAGGCAGTCTGTCTCGCTTAGAGGAGAAGGGGGATGGGGGGGGGGGAAGAGTGCTGAGGTGGCGTCAGGCGGTACCTGCGCTGGAAATCCATGGCGAAGGGTTTCAGGTACGGGTCGATCTCCAGCAGTCGAGCTAGTTCCGGCACGTCCGCCAGGGCTGCAGGCAGCGCCGCTTCGGAGCAGTCGGCCCGAGCGTCGGAAGCCGCCATCTTCTGGTGCAGCCCGAGTAGCCGAGCCCGAGAGGGTCGATTGGAACCTGAGCGGGAACTGGAGCTCACGCTGGGAGGAAGGCGGCGAAGGCGGAGCCGGAGGACGCTGAGGCGAGCTTCGGCGGCCCAGGGCCCTTTATAGCGGAAGAGAACTGCCGTCTGCCCCCCCCTCCTTTCCCCCCTTCTCCTCCCCCGGCGGCGGGGCGGAGCGGGACCCAGGGTGATTCCCGGACGCACCTCCCGAAGTGGGGAGGGGAGTGCTGTTAAGCGCCCAGGGCCCTCCGCCCACTCACGCGGCTAGCACCTGAAGGCTGGGGAGACCTGCCCCTTCCTCCCCAACCTCTGGGCCAAGGCCACCCTGGCAGGCGGATCCCGGCCGCCAGCCGCCTTAGCTCAGCCTTGCCCTCCCTTACCCTGACCGTACTCGGCTCCAGAGCTAGCCCTCAGCTTTTCTTCTGTAAACAACTCCTACTACTGGTGGCATCCTTTTCAAATGAATGTGTGGTTTTCTTGGAGGGGACCTTCTCAGAGTTCTGAGAATTTGTTGTTAGGGCAGTATTGCACACAGATCAAATAAATTCACTGAGGGGAACAGTCGAGTATGGGTACAGTAATACCTTTGAGAATATTCACACCATTGCCTAACCAGAACTCCTGTAGGTTTTTCCTGTTGCATGAATTAACCAAAAAAGTCAGGATCGTGGAATGGTCCCAGGGATACTATAATGTTCTGGTACTATTCTCTGGGTTGCCAGTGGCTGAGAATTGAAACCATGCCAAGAACTTTGCCCATTTACCACACCTCAAAAAGAAATAAAGGTAAAAACAAAAACACCTTTTTGCCTTAGTTTATAATTGTTAACATGTTTTTCAACGATTAAACAGAACTATCCTTGATAAGACAAATGGTATAGGGAAGAACATTAAATTGGATTTCAACTGTACCACTTACTAATGAAGTGCTAATGCAAGAAATCTCTCTTCCTCTTGGCTTAAGAAGGGGGAAGCCTATGTAAACTTCCCCAATTGGAACTTCCTTATGTTCTTTCATTCCCATTAACTGACTTCTAGCTCAGTGATTCTTTTTGGAGAATACAAAATTGTATGTACGTGGAGAGAATTGGGCCCACCAACCCAAGAGTTTCCAAATTGCTTTGAACCTAGGAACTGGAGAGACTTTGAGTCTCTTTCCCAGTTAAGACGGGTATGGAGAAGGAAGAGTGTTGATTAGCATTGGCCTTGAATTTTAAAACATTCAAAACATTTTTTTGTGAAAGGGTTAATAAAGGAGTGATACCTAGCAACAGAGGACCACAAAGTCAAAGAGTGGAGGACTTGGACAACCTTCAGAAAGGCATGTCTTACTTTCCATGAAGATGACAACATGCAAATGCTAGTAAAATATAAAACACTGTAAAATAACACTTGAAACTCAGAAGCAAGTTACCCAATAGACCCACAAATCTGTATCTCCAACCCTAAACTTTTCTCAGAAATCCAGGTTTGTGTCACTATCTGCCTACTGAAATCTCCATTTAGCTGGCTAGAAGACCTAAACCAACTATCTCCAAAACACACCCTAAATGAGCCTTCCCATCCTTTGTGCTGTCACTCATACAAGCAGCCTCTCATTTGGACTAACATATCTAACTGGTTTCCCTCTTTACGGTTTCTCACCTCTAATCCGTTGTCTGGTGTTTCTCAAGCTTTAATGTGCATATAAATCCCTTGATGATGTCACTAAAAGTACTTAGTCTCATTCAGTTCTGGGTGGTACCTCAGATTCTGCAATTTTAACATGCAGCTGTTGCTGGTTAGGGGCACAGTTTGAATAGTAAGGCTCTACCCAAGGAATAAAAGATACAACTTAAATGACATGCTGGTTCACTCAGAGTTAAATATAAACCTCTTACCATTCCCTAACAAGCCTTGTGTAATCTGGTCCCTGACTATGTTTCCACCACTTTTCTCATCACCTTTTTTCATCTTATCAGGCTTTACTATTCTTTATAAATACTGACTTTCCTGGGACTCACTGAGAACTTTGTAGCCTTTGAGACCTTTTATGTGCCCTTTTCTGTGGAATTCTTTTCGTGACTCAGCTCTACATGGCTGGTTTCTTCCCAGCATTCCTTGAAATCTCAGCATAAATGTCAACTCATCTTGAGAAGCCTCCGCTTCCACTACTTAAGTAAGATCTTCAGCATCTGTTACAGCACTTTCTCCCCTATGCAGCAATTAACAAAATTTAGGTGTTTTTTTTTTCTCTCTTTCTATTTTACATATTGATCTCCCCCTTTAGAATGTAAACTCCAAGAGAGCAGGGAACCTATTCTCTCTTACTCACTATTGAGCAAGTACTTAATGAAGTCCCATGTGACAGCCAGTTCAGTCTCCTAGGTACTGGGATTAAATGGTAAACAAGGCAAGTCCCAGTTGTCATAAAGCTTACATGGGGTGTGGGGGAAGAGAATGTCAACTAACATAAGAAATGCTTCTCAAAATCCATAAATGCCCAATTGTAATAAATGCAATAGTAATAAATGTAGAGAATTAAAATTAAGCTAATATGTCTGCTTTAGTTCTGGTGGTAAAGGAGGGCCTCTCAGAACTGACATTTAAGCTAAGTATAATGACAAGGAACAAGCCATGAGAGGAAGAACATTGCAAGTAAAGAGTTTGCAATGGGGAATGAGTTGATTTAGTCACAGAAAAAATTCTATTCTGGTGTACTTGCTGTCTAGTGAGAAGGAGAATACCAAGAAGTAAAATGTGAGAGCTAGGTAGCTGTGTGGTCATGTAGAAGCTCTAATTTAACTATGATAGGATGCTATTGAAGGGTTGTGAGCAGAAAACTGATTTAATTTGATTTGCATTTAAAAAAATATTTTCTCTATGGAAAATGGATTATAGGAATACAAGAATGGGAGCAGAGAGACTATTAGGATGTCACTACAATGCCTAACTGGATATATATTCCTTTAAATTCCTCCATTAAAATGTTCAAAAACTGGATGAGGCAAAGTTTACACAATTCTATAAGTTACCAAAAATCACTGAATTATACATTTAAAGCAATTCTATAAGTTACCAAAAATCATTGAATTATACATTTAAAGTGATTTTATGGTGTAAATCTCCAAACTTATATCCACTTATTTCTGGATTAAATTCAGCAGAGGCAGTAACTAGCTAAACTTCCCCTCTACACCTGCCAAGCCTCTCAGAGGACCCTGGAGGTACAGATTGTCATTTTATCGTCAGACTTGTTCACCACCTCTAACCTCTCTACTTAGATGGCCAAGTGCTGGGTGTTCAATGTAATGGTAATTGTCACTGCCTGGAAGTCAATGTGAGGCAAACAACTTTTTTTCAGAGACAGTGCTTAATTGTTTTTAGATGATAATGATTTTCAATTACTTTTGTCCAAGTTGGTTGAGAATCAGTGACCTAAAGGTGAAAGGCTTTCACTTTTGTGACAAATCCTCTGAACATCTTGTCCTCCCCACTAGAACTTAAACAATTTTCTCTGGTCTCAGACCTACCCAATCAAAATGGCAGTTTTTATTTCACTAGGAGTTACCGGCTTCCTTTATGCCTTTATGTTATCTCCGGTGATTATTTTATATATGTGAAATTTTCAGTACTTCTCGATTGCTCCTTATTTGAAAATTTTGCAAACTTTTTAGGCATAAAATCTTGTAAGAAAGGATCAGATAGCTGAGCTGATCATAATGGACTTATTCTAAAGAAGACTGTAGTGCTTCTTTACAATAATAGCTAATAATAACACACTGCTTTCCACAGGCGAGGCACTGTTTTAACCATTATGTGGTGGGGTGTGTATGTGTAAAATCCTTTAGTTAACCCTATGATAAAGGTACATAGAGATGAAGAAAATTGCTTAAGGTAATACAGCTAGTAAGAGTCAGTCAGGATCTGACTCCAGGTACACTTTTACTCTATGATTTTAAGAATTATTTTATCCTACCTCTCAGAAAGATGAATATGAAGACAAATATGTAGAAGAGTTTTTTAAGACTTCAAGACAAAAATTAGATGAAATTTAAAACACCGTCTATCAACCTTACCTGAATGAAACCCAGGTCCCTGGCAAACTTAACTGGTCCACAACAAAACAAAGAGCCAGGAAGTGGACAAAAAATAAAAAGACTTTTTACATATAAAATTTAAGTCACAAAGACCATGGATTAAAGCCTCATGCAACTACCATCACCTATTATGATGGCTTGAGTGGTGGCTCCCCAAAAGATATGCCCATGTCCGAATCCCCAGAAACTGTGAATGTTAACTTATTTGGGAAAAGGGTCTCTGCAGAATAATTAAGTTAAGGAACTTGAGATGAGGAGATCATCCTGGATATCTAGATTATCTGGTTCCTAAATCCAATGATAGTGTCCTTAGAAGAGACATGCAGAGCAGACAGACACAAGAGGAGGAAGTAAAGTGATGGTGAAGGCAGAGATTGCAGTGATACAGACATAAGTCAAAGAGTATCAGTAGGCACCAGAAACTGGAAGAGGTAAAGAATGGATTCTCCCTAGAGCCTCCAGAAGATATATGGCCCTGCTGACACCTTGATTTCCAGACAACTGATCTCCAAAACTACTAGGGAATATACTTTTGTTATTTAAATCAGGACAGAAGAACTGTTTTAGGACATTAATTGGCATATTTATATACCATCTATTTAACAAAAGGTATTTGAGGGGCGCCTGGGTGGCTCAGTCGTTAAGCGTCTGCCTTCGGCTCAGGTCATGATCCCAGGGTCCTGGGATCGAGCCCCGCATGGCATTGGGCTCCCTGCTCCGCGGGAAGCCTGCTTCTCCCTCTCCCACTCCCCCTGCTTGTGTTCCTGCTCTCGCTATCTCTCTGTCAAATAAATAAATAAAATCTTAAAAAAAAAAAAAGGTATTTGAGGTGGCTAATAAAAATACTTGGGGTGGGGGGGACGCTGGGTAGCTCATTCAGTTAAGTCTGCCTTCGGCTCAGGTCATGATCCCAACGTGCTGGGATCAAGCCCCACATCAGTCTCCCTGCTCAGAGGTGAGTCTGCTTCTCCATCTCCCTCTGCCCCTCTGCCCCTCTTGTGCATGTGCTCTCTCTCTTAAATAAATAAAATCTTTTAAAAAAATTCTTTGAATATGTAAAACAACACATGACAAAAGCAAAAAATAAAACAAAAAAATCTTGGAATAGAGAAAATCTATAGCATTTGAGTTCAGACCTTAGTTCTCTGGTGCCCGGTAGCAAAAGCAAAGAGGAAAGATAGTACATTTTTATAATTCTATAAGCTTTAAATTGTCTCTTCTAGTTAGAAATGGCTCCAGAAAATGAGATGTCACCTCATACCTGTCAGAATGGCTAAAATTAACAACACAGGAAATTATAAGTGTTGGTGAGAATGTGGGGAAAGGGGAACCCTCTTACACTGTTGATGGGAATGCCACCTGGTGCAGCCACTCTGGAAAACAGTATGGAGTTCCTCAAAAAGTTAAAAATAGAACTACCCTACAATCCAGCAATTGCACTACTAGGTATTTACCCAGAGGACACAAAAATACTGATTTGAGGGGACACATGCACCCTGATGTTTATAGCAGCATTATTGACAATAGGCAAATTATCAAAAGAGCCCTAACATCCACTGACTGATGAATGGATAAAGA
>NC_138369.1:162158364-162190260 GCF_054177405.1 Leptonychotes weddellii | reverse complement strand
TTCCTGCTTTGTTGAAGATTAGTTGACCATAGAGTTGAGGTCCATTTCTGGACTCTCTATTCTGTTCCATTGATCTATATGTCTGTTTTTGTGCCAGTACCATACTGTCTTGATGATAACAGCTTTGTAATAGAGCTGGAAGTCTGGAATTGTGATGCCACCAGCTTTGCTTTTCTTTCTCAACATTCCTCTGACTGTTCGGGGTATTTTCTGGTTCCATACAAATTTTAGGATTATTTGTTCCATTTCTTTGAAAAAAGTGGATGGTATTTTGATAGGGATTGCATTGAATGTGTAGATTGCTCTAGGTAGCATTGACATCTTCACAATATTTGTTCTTCCAATCCATGAGCATGGAACGTTTTTCATTTCTTTGTGTCTTCCTCCATTTCTTTCATGAGTATTCTATAGTTTTCTGAGTAGAGATTTTTTGCCTCTTTGGTTAGATTTATTCCTAGGTATCTTATGGTTTTGGGTGCAATTGAAAGTGGGATTAACTCCTTAATTTCTCTTTCTTCTGTCTTGCTGTTGGTGTATAGTAATGCAACTGATTTCTGTGCACTTTACTGAATTCCTCTATGAGTTCTAGCAGTTTTGGGGTGGAGTCTTTTGGGTTTTCCACATAAAGTATCATATCACTAAGATATGTTTCTAAGCTGTGAATTATTTTTACACAATCTTGTGATAAGGAGTAGGATCTTTACAAAAAGAGCAATGGCCTTTATTTAACAGGATATCTAAGAGTATTACTGGAGAAGGGTGTCTCTGGTGATTGTGTTGTTGGTTATTTCTGACTCTAATTTGGGGGATATTGCTTTGAGAAAACTTCTGCTAATAGTCCCTAGACTATGAGTGACATTTTCTGTATCACTAATCATGGAGAAGCTGCCATGATTTCAATGTACACATCTTCCTTGACTTATGATAGGGTTATGTCCTGATAAAACCCTGATAAATGTTGTAAGTTGAAAATATCATTAGAGAAAATGCATTTAATAGACCTAACCTACTAAACATCATAGCTTAGCCTCGCCTAACTTCGATGTGCTCAGAACACTTACATTAGCCTCAGGTTGGACAAAATCATCTAACACAAAGCCTATTTTAGAATTTTAAATGTTGAATATTTTATGTAATTTATTGAATGGTGTACTGAAAATGAAAAACACAGTAGTTGTATGGGCACAGAATGGTTGTAAGTTTATCAGTTCTTGACCCTCATGATCCCGTGGCTGATGGAGCTGTAACTTCCTGCCATTGCCCAGCATCATGAGAGGGGATTGGACTGCATAGTGCTAACCTGGGAAAAGATCAAAATTCAAAATTAAAAGTAAGGTTTCTACTGAATTTGTATCACTTTCACACCATCATAAAGTTGAAAAATCGTAAGTCAAGCCATTGTAAGTTGGGGACTATCTATATAGTAAGTGGCATATAACTTACATTCTTGTTTATATGTGAATTTCACATGTTTTATCTTTTGGCTTATTGGACATAGGTCAGAGAAAAGTAAGCATAGTTAGCACTAGGGGAGCTTTCCACATTTTACGTCTTTAAACTCAGTGAATCATTTTAACATGCAAACTGGCGTTGCGCTATTTATACTGTCTAATCAGGAATATAATTTCACATGGAGTTTGCAGCACAACCATAGCATTGCAATTTAGCACACATTTTGTTAATGTGCTTTGTATCCCATTAAAGTCTCATCTTCGCAGCCCAGTGCCATATGTTACCGGTCTAGAGTAAACCTCTTAAGCAAGAGGAAATAAAAAGGAATAAAATTACAGTGTGACATATGCTATTGGTTATCTACCAACAGCCAGTCCTCTCTTCTTCTTCCCTAATCAAACCCTAATTTTGTTCAAGTTTGGGAAAAATGCTCAGGGAAGATGAGCTCACTTCTAGCCCAGGTATGAGATATGAAGGATATCGGCCATAATATCATTCCCCTTTCAACCAGGGATTCACTTGGAATTTGTATGTAACTGAATTGTGGCCAATAAGACATGAAAGAAAGTCTGTTGTAAGGCTTCTGGAAAAAGTATTTTTCCCGATAAAAGAAATATGAGTAAGGAGAAAACATCTCAATTCCCTTTCCTTTCCAGTCTTTGAATGTTGTTATAAGGATTTAATGCATAGAGTTGCTGCTGCCTAAGGGGTTGAGGATGAGGGAGATTGAGGACATGCAGAGTATGGCAAAGCCGAAGGTTAGAAAGAGTTTAGGTACTTTAAGGCATTGTTAGGCTGCTGAGTCAATTCTTAGATCTGCTTCTCTCTAGACTTCTTCCTGAATGTCCTAATAAATGTCTTTACTGTTTAAGCCACATTTAGCAGGGTCTTCTGTTACTTACAGACAAAAGCATTCCAACTGATAAAAGAAGTTAGTTAAAAGAATGCAGTTCATACCAGTGTGGTTGCTATTCTCACAGGCAAAAGTGAGGCAAAGAGAAGAAAGGGCATTACTGGTTTACTAATGAGCGTTTTGTAGATCTGGTAGTTTAGAGCTTGAAATGTATTTCCCCCATAGAAATGTTATAAATGGTGTCCAGTTTCCCAAGGTAAACCCATAAGGCCCATTTAATCCAATAATACCACAAAATCTGTACAGTCTAGGAGAATTGGATCACCTTGAAAAACAATGTTTCCTTTGGGATGAAAATGAATTCAGGAAAAAAAAAGTGAATTCAGAGATCTAGCTTGGCAAACAGAAAATCATCACCCCAACAGCAATAAAACTGAGGACTTCCTTAAGGATCAGGCAGTGGGAAAGTTCTTAAACCATATCCCAAAAGGCAATGGTAACCCTTGTTGCCTGATCATCAGTCTGAGAGGGGTCAAAGGCTAGCCATAATATGGGAGCAGGATAGAAGCTTGGCAAGGGGGAGGTTTAAGTGCTTTCTTTCCCCTCTACCCCTGGTTTCAGGAATTTACCTGCCTGTTTCTATTTCTATGCTCCTACTTACTGTTTCTTTTCTTTTCTTTTTTTTTTACATCTGCATTTTTAAATTTTTTTACTTATTTTTATTTTTTAATTTTTTTAAATTAACATGTAATGTATTATTTGTTTCAAGGGTACAGGTCTGTGATTCATCAGTCTTAAATAATTCACAGCGTTCACCATAGCACACACCCTCCCCAGTGTCCATCACCCAGCCACCCCATCCCTCCCACTCCCCTCCACTCTAGCAACCCTGAGTTTGTTTCCTGAGATTAAGAGTCTCTTAGGGTTTGTCTCCCTCTCTGGTTTCGTCTTGTTTCATTTTTCTACCTACTGTTTCTAATAAAACAATTATCTTCCTTTCGTTTCCCTGAAGTATTCATAACTTGTGGCACATTCAGGCAGAATTAAGAGTGTCATGTTAACATTGCATTGGGTTTTGTTCACACTGAACACCGGATCCTAGATGCTAATGGTGAATTATCTCTACTACGTACAGAATCTGTATATAAGTATAGCTATGGGGGAGGGTATTTAACTTTGTATCAAAAAGCAAGGCATTCTACCAATATTAAATTAATTTGTGTTTTGTTCAAACCAGTGAACTGGGAAGATGTGAGAAGTCTGTTGCATGCTTTTCCCTAAAACTCAAGAAGTTTGCCAGGTTTTGTGTTCTGAGTTCTGAACTCCTTGCTTGTGGAGTTCTTGACCACTTATGTGGCAGGGCCAAGAACTGAAGTGGTCAGGACGCCAAAAGACAACTCCCACTCTTGTCTTTGTTGGTTTGTGTTCTCTTTAAGCCTAGACTTGTAGAGGAGAAGGCAGATGAACTGAAGAGGAGTTAGGCTTTCCAGGAGTTTTCTCAGAAGCTTAGGACATAAATGAGGATATGAAGGGCTTTTGTTGAATGACAGGAATCTGAGGCCTGTTCCCACCCTGAACCCTTGAGATGTGTCCAGATCTTTGATGGGGTGGTACTGGGATGCGGAGGCAGGGATTAGTTTTTGTGATAGGAATTTAAAATGATTATAATTAGAATATATACAGTTGATCACACATAAATAATATATAAATGGTTATGTGTCTGGGGATATATCTTTGAGGAATTCTCAGCTTTTTCCAATTTTCACCAAGTCCTGTGAATATGAGTATGATTTCTAGTATACTGCTTAAAGTCTCCTTTATGCAAAACCTAATATCATATGGGTTTCTATGCATACAACTCCTTTGAGGATTACTGGAGATTTTTAACTCATAATAACCATAAGAAGTACGAAGTAGGTATTAGGCAAATGGTTCCTTTTTTGCTATTTTAACATTATTTTCCTTTACTTAGACCTTTACTTCTATTTGTATGTCTTAGTCTGTTCAGGCTGCTGTAACACCAATACCGTAGACTGGGTGGCTTATAAACAACCGAAATTTATTTCTCACAGTTCTGGACGCTGGAAGTCTGAGATGAGGGAGCCAGCATGGTCAGGTTCTGGTGAGAGCCTTCCTCTGGGTTGCAGACTGCCAACTTCTTGTTGTATCCTCACATGATGAAGAATAGAGAGAGGAAAGAAATGATCTCGTGACTCTTATAAGGGTACTAATCCTAATCATGAGGGGTCTAAGGTCATGACCTCCCTTAATCTTTATCACCTCCCAAAGGCTTCACCTCCTAATACCATCACAGTGGAGGATAGAGTTTCAACATATGAATTTTGGGGGACAAAAACACTCACTATATAATATCCTTAACTCCAGGAGCCACTGAAGAAAGCGACATGAATTAGCTCCTTGGAGTTCTGAGAACTGATAAAAAAGAGCAGTCTTACCATTACATCTTACAAAATTATGCTTTATATAATAAGCTCAAGAAATACATTCTCACAAAAAACATATGAGAAAATATTAGGCTGGGGAAAGTCCCCAGTGAGGCTTCTCCAGGATCTGTTTTCTCACAGGAAATATATTTGGATCCCAGCAAGCATCATCTGCCTGTCCAAAGTGGAGCCTGGCAGGCTGGGGAGGTCCTCAATGGGGTTCACCAAGTGTAATACTTAAATCATCGTCTACTGCTGTATAACAAATTACTTCAAAATTGGTGGCTTAAAACAAACATATTTCTTATTTTATAGTTTCTGTGAGTCATGAGTCAGGGCAACTTTTAATGGGTCCTCTGCTTAGGGCTTCATAAGGCTGCAGTCAGTGTCCACTGGGCTATGTTCTCATTTGGAGAAAAACCCACTTTAAAGCTCATTTAGCTTGTTGGCAGAATTGATTTGCTTATAGCTCTATGACCGAGGCTGGCTTTGCTGGCTCTCATCTGGGGGCCACCCTCAGGTCCTAGAGGACACTTGGAGTCCCTACAGGTCACCCCTAATTCCTTGCCTATGTCATTAGCATCATCTTGTACCATCATATTTTAACAACATAATCCTAAGAAGTCTGTATACAGATACGAACTAGGCCAGGAGGACATTGGACATGCAAGGCTTTGCCAAGGCCCATAAGGTCAGCCCTGCTTCTTTCTTTCTTTTCTTTTCTTTTATTATTTTATTTTTTAAATTTCAAAAAATTTTTTAGATTTTATTTAAATTCAAGTAGTTAACATATAGTGCATTATTAGTTTCAGGGGTAGAATTTAATGATTCATTGTTGCATATAACACCCAGTGCTCATTACATCAAGTGCCCTCCTTAATCCCTATCACCCAATGACCCCATCTCCCCACCCACCTCCCCTCTAGCAACCCTCAGTTTATTCCCTGTAGTTAAGAGTCTCTTATGGTTTGCCTCCCTCTCTGTTTATCTTGTTTTATTTTTCCTTTCCTTCCCCTATGTTCATCTGTTTTGTTTCTTAAATTCCACATATGAGAGAAATCATGTAGTATTTGTCTTTCTCTGACTTATTTTGCTTAGCATAATGCCCTCTAGGTCCATTCATGTTGTTGCAAATGACAAGATTTCATTCTTTTTGATGGCTGAGTAATATTCCATTGTATACATATACCCCCTCTTCTTTATCCATTCATCAGTCGATGGACATCTGAGCTCTTTCCATATTTTGGCTATTGTGGGCATTGCTGCTGTAAACATTGGGGTGCATGTACCCCTTCAAATTATTATTTTTGTATGCTTTAGCTAAATACCTGGTAGTGCAATTGCTGGGTCTAGGGTAGTTCTATTTTTAGCTTTTTGAGGAAACTATTGTGTTTTCCAGAGCGAAGTCAGACCTGCTTCTGAAAGTCAGGTAGAGGAGAGAATACCAGAAGGGTCCAATCAGTTCATTGCACTTTTACTACTATAGAATTATTATTGAATATTGAATTGGTTCTCTAGTGATGGTGTATTAGATGGTTTAGATCCTTGTCCAAACTATGCTGGTGCTCCATATTTGAGCCCAAAGTTTATAGCTTTCTGTCACTATTTCTACAGTCATAAGCCAGGACAGTTGTAGCCTTGCCTCCTTAAGGAATCCCACTGGGCCCAGATCAAACACATTTTTCTCTTCCTTCGCAGTGAATTCCCCTTAGGGACACTGGGGTGCCAGTAGGCTCTCAGCATTTAGTAAGGGCTACTCCCTCCATTAAATAGTTCTCCTTAATTTCTAACCTCAGGGAGAAGTGGTTGAGATTTTGCCTTCTTGTTTACCAAGGGTTCCTTATGTAAATTGGTGTTCCCACTTCTGAAGCTCTGATTACCAAGAGTTAGGTGCAGCCCAGCTAAATCTAACAGATCTGTTCGGTTAGGAATGACTATGCCTTACGTGTGTATAACTGCATAACCGCACAGAATAGAGAAGAGTGGCTTTGAGATAACTTTTTTACCTCTGCCTAAACAGAGAAGCAGCTGGTACTGTGCTCAGTAAAACAAATTAAAGCCCGGCATTCCAGGCATTCCAGGCACCCCATTACACTGGTATTTTATTATACACATCTTCAAAGCAGTCTTTAAGTACTGAGTCTTTATCAGTTGAATTCTATGGGAGGTTTTACTTTTCTCCATTATGCTACCAAATGCTGGCTAGATGCTACAGTTCTCTGTTATTCCACCTCCAGAAATCTTTGTTTGCTTCCTCTATGCATGTCGTGGCTATAGGGCCAGTGTTTTAAGGGCCCTTTGTTGGGAGAAGTCCCAGCTGAAAACAACTGCCCCTCTGGGCAGAAGCAAGGAGGCCATGGCATTTCTTATGCAACATGTTAACCAGTCGTTCCAGGTGTTACAGTTTAACTTTTACACATAGTCCCAATATGGTTATACAAGCAGATGGGCCTTGAGATTTTCCTAGGGCCTTTAATGGCTAAGTATAAACAAGTAAGAAGTGGAAGTTGGGTAAATTTTTTTCTGGTCTTTGCTATTTATACTTTGCTTTCTGCTTATGCCTCTTCCTGAAAACCTGTAGACACCTAAAGTTTGGGTGTCTATTTTTCTCTATTTAAATCTATGAACATATGAATGCTGTGATAACTTTTGAGTTCTGAAGTTAGATGAGTTTATATTTCAGAATAAATCTTGACTAATACCTTCCTGGATATGTTATTATAGCAGAGGCAAAGACCCAGTACCTTGAAGTGAAGAGAAAAGGATAGAAAAGTAAGACGCATGTCTGAGTTTGGGATGCCATCCCTTTCCTTATAAGAACTGTGCACTAGAACTGAATGGACATAGTTCTTAATTGTGGTCTTCCTAGCTATTGTTAACTCTCCTATTACTGGCTGAACTTGGCATAAGAGACAGTCATAGGAAGTATTAACTGAGTGGAGCAGAAAAGGAAATCAAGAGAGAAATCCCAAAGCCAGAGCAGAGAGGAAAGGCGGGGATAAAGATTCCTGTAGGCTCTGCTCTTCACAGATGAGATAGCTGTTTTGATATAGCCATTTATACATAAGAATGCAACACACACTCACCCAGTTAAGACTGCCTAGGTGTTATTTTGGCTGATACAGCTAATGCAACTTACTACGGTCAGGGTTTCTAGTTACAGACAACAGAACTCTAGCTAATGATAGCAGAAAGTGATTTACGAAAAGATAATAGTAGCTCCTAAATCATTGGGAGACCTGAAAAAAGCATTCAATACTGAACGCTGTGACAACTCTAAAAACCATGCCATAGAAATGGAGTACCCTCGGGGCGCCTGGGTGGCTCAGTCGGTTAAGTGGCTGCCTTCGGCTCAGGTCATGATCCCAGGGTCCTGGGATCGAGTCCCGCATCGGACTCCTTGCTCAGCAGAGAGCCTGCTTCTCCCTCTGCCTGCCTGCCACTTCCCCTGCTTATGCTCTCTCTCTCTCTCACTCTCTCTGTGTCAAATAAATAAATAAAATCTTAAAAAAAAAAAAAAGAAAAAAGAAATGGAGTACCCTCTGCCAAGATCAGAAATTTGCTGAATCAGGAAGCTGCTCTTACGGGTACTTGCTCCAGAATAGCTCCCTCTGCCAGAAACCATATCAGTAATATGGCAGATCAGTAATATAGATCTCATACTACCTATGACTAAATTCTAAATTAGGAACTTATGCCAATATGCCTGGATGGATAAACCTAAATCATATCTTGAAGCTTAGCTACAAGGGAATCTGGGAAATATCGTTTTTTTCTCTTATTCTCCCAGCCTCTGCACGCTAAGAATTGCAACAGGTGTTGATCCAGGTGCACTACTGTATTCTACCACTCTACTAAAGTTAGTAGAATAGCAAAGAATCCTTATTCAAAATGGAGGAAAGGATGACACAATTTAAATAAAAGGATAACAATGAAACAAAACAAAGCAATCTCCAAGGTGCCCTCCCTGTATTCACATTCTTGTATACACCTCTCCCAAATGTAATCATAACTGGTCGATAAGATCAACCTAATATGCTGTGTGACTTCTGAGGCTATGTGATAAATGGTATTGACATTTCTGCCTTGATCTCTTGGACTTCTTGCTCTGGGGAAAACCAACCTCCATGTTGTGAAGACATACAGTTCCTTGGAGAAATCTGTTTGGAGAGGAACCAATGTGCCCACATCAACTTGTTCTAATGTGAGTGAGCCACTGTGGAGGTGGACCACCAGCTTTAGTCAGACCTTTGGATAACTGTACCACCAGCTGACATTGACTGCACTTTCAAGAGTCTGAGCTAGAACACCCAGCCCAACCTTTTCTGAATTCCTGACAGAAATGGAGGAAGAAATACATGATTATTGATATTTTAAACTGCTTTATTTTGAAGTGATTAGTTACACAGCTGTAGATAAGTAATCGAAGCCTCTTACATAGGGAGGTCAGGAAGGCCTCTCTATAGAGATGGTATTTAATATGACCCAAACAAAAAGTAACTAGCTATTTGACACATAGGAAGCTAAGCATTTCAGGTAAAAGCAGCAGCAGATAGTGACTCTAAGGTAGGGGAGAACTTGACTTTCCAAAGGACAGAAGAAAGATGAGTGTGCGCAGAGCATAATGAGTGGGATTAAAGGAGGATGAAGTAGGGAGAGATAAGTGGAAGCCAAATTCTTTAAAATACTATAAGTCCTAAGGAATTTTGATTTTTTTCTAAGTGCAGTAGGAGTTATTAAAAAGTTCTAGTCATATTAGTGACATGAGGTTAGAATGGAAGTAAAGGAGTTGAGTTTTCTTGATATATTTAATCAAGAAGTTTTGTTGTGGCAGAGAAGAAGATATAGGGTCAAGTGATTTTTTTTTTTTCTTTTTACAAATACGTACAATTAAGGCCTGTTTATATGCTGATGGAAATGGTTTTAGAGTGAGAGAGAAATTAATGGTGCAGAAGATCAAAGGAATAATTACAGGACAATTGTCTTTAAATAGGCAAGAGTGATGAATTAAGATGAACCCAAGAAGCTGTTCCTCAGTAGCAGCAAAACCAGAAGAGGCCTGATACATGAAGACATTGGCAGTTAGACTGATGGATCTGTAAAAATGAGGTGATCTTTGTCTGATGGTATCTGTTTTCTAATGTTTGGTTTAATTGTGAGTTAAAATTGGGGATGTAGGTTTGAAGAAAAGATGATATAGATATTTGTGTTTCATGTCTGAATAAATGGAACTCTCAGTTGGAATTTCTACTGCTTCCCACTTTTATGGAAAAAAAAAACAGCAAAAATAAGAAAAACAAGTTGATACGAGGTATTTAGTCCAAAAAAGCATGGCTAGTAGCAAGGGAGGATACAAGGGAGAGGAGAGAATGAAGGGAGAGAAAAGTTTATCTTATTTTATCCTCCCTCAAATTCTAAAATGTTGGACTTAGAGGGAAGCTTAGATCAGTAATATTTAGGCAAAAGCACACCCTCTGAAACATTTTATTTTGGGTGGCGGGGGTCTTTTCTGTTCTTTTTTTATTTGGCAGGCCCAATGAACCAGGTATTTATATTTATAAAATGAGCTGATAATTTCTGTTTTTATTATCAGTGGATCCAGCATGATCATAACTAAAAACTTGGGACTGCCACTCTGCTGAGAGGCACCAATAATTATCCGGTGGGATTTATTCATTCACCAAAATTGAACTAAATGCTTACTTTGTTCACTGTAGTGTTCTAGGTCTAGGTGACAGGAAACAACAGTGAGTGAATAAGATAAACTCCTAACCTGCTGGGTCCTATTTTGGCATTCATCTACCATGTAGATAATCAAGTATGTTTTCAATCTTTTAGCTACATAAAACACTTCTGTTATAAAATGTGCCTCTGGGGCGCCTGGGTGGCTCAGTCGATTAAGCCACTGCCTTCAGCTCAGGTCATGATCCTGGAGTCCCGGGATCAAGTCCCGCATCAGGCTCCCTGCTCAGTGGGGGGTCTGCTTCTCCCTCTGACCCTCCCCCCTCTCATGTGCTCTCTCTCTCTCTCAAATAAATAAATAAAATCTTTAAAAAAAAATTAAAAAAAAAATGTGCCCCTAAGGCATACCTAGAGAAAGTATAATGTCGTGTTCAGAGTGTGGACCCTGACACTGACAAGGTTTAAATCCTTAAGCTCTCTGTACCTTATTTCCTCACCTGTGCGGTGGGCCCAGTGATAGAACACATCTCATTCGGTTCTGGAGATAATTAAATGAATTTTTCATCTGATATGCTGAGTGCAGAGCCTGGCCCATGATAATTGTTATGTGAGTGATTCCTATTAATTAATGTGAATGTATCTTCTTTATAAAATTTAAAAGACTCAGGCTTTTCAAATGAATTTTAATTTTATTTATTTATTTATTTTATTTATTTATGTTTTTAAAGATTTTATTTATTTATTTGACAGAGAAAGACACAGCGAGAGAGGGAACACAAACGGGGAGTGGGAGAGGGAGAAGCAGACTCCCTGCCGAGCAGGGAGCCCGATGCGGGACTCGATCCCGGGACTCCAGGATCATGACCTGAGCCGAAGGCAGTCGCTTAACCAACTGAGCCACCCAGGCGCCCGAATTTTAATTTTAATTGAAAGCAGACATAATTTAGAAATGAAAGGGTGTGATATAACGTCTTCCCCAGTCACCCAATTACATAAGGACTTCTAAAGCAGGTGTGTCTGTGTATACATATCTATTTATTTGCACATTTTGCTGTCCTGTGGAAATTATATGTTCACGGGAGAAATCAGCCACTGGTCTTGATATTACTTTTATTCTGATAAAGTTTATTTTCACATCACAAGTTTGGAACTTTATTTTACAACTTAGACTAAAATTTGAGTTAGTGCTGGAACTACAAACGTCAAATCAAAATCAAACAACCCCCACAATCAACCATTGAGTAATTTAGTGTATATATTGTTCTACAAAAGCAAATCACATGAACATCAGGAAGTCTCCCCATTAATACCATCCTTCAAAGTATAAGAAATGCTTTAGTTATATTTATGCCTTTAAAACCTGCCTTTTCCCCATCCCCCATTGATGAAAAGGTACATGTTTCCATTTAAGCCTATACAGAGCAATTATTTAGCTTTTTGCAGGTTTCTTTTAAACATAATTACCTTGAGAAAGAAAGATGAGTTCATGAAAGCTTCTAAGGAATTTATGCAAAGAAAAAAAAAAAGTGCCCAAGTTGCTTTTCATTTTTAGAGGGCTTTTTTTCTCTATATATTTAAAGACCACATTATGCAGTCATTCATTCTGTAAATTAAACCTTTTGATTCTGAGTAGCATTATGCAGAGCTAGCTTATTGTACCTATTTGCAAATACATTATATTAGTGAATGCTTTCTTTTTCTTTGCCCAAATTGCCAAAATGTGTCACAACAAAGGACATCTTAAATGTTACCAAAATAGAGTTTTGTATAAGCTATGATAAACACAGTATATGGTATAGTCACTGAAGACACCCAAAGAGATGTGAAACTATGAGATGAAAAAAAAATGAAAGCACTGTGAAAAACTTAAAAGCACAATAATATGAATGTCGTGGAAAAGTCACCTAGGGGCACCTATCATTGAAGCACAACTACTAACATGAAGGAAGTTTGATGAAACTAGGCTTTGGAGAATTTTTCCCATTCCCACCCTTTACTTGCTCCAAAAGTAACTGTTGGTACTTCAGATTCCCTGGGGTCTTCTAAGGTGGGCAAGAGATTTGTTGGAACAGATCCTCAGAAACAGAGCAGAGGAAATGCAGTAAAGCTGAGTTGCTTAGATATTCCAGACTATTTTGTCACTATTTTTGAACTGTGATTGACATATTAACCCTCTCTCCTGTGTTCCTTCCATTCTACTAATTGTATTTAAATAATTATTTACATGGGACATCAAAAAATCCCAGTGATAGGACAAGGTTTGAGGAGAAGAGATGGAATTTAAAGAGCTAAGATGTTTCTGTATCTCTTTGTCTAGTCTTTAACCACCATATTTAGTAAACAGAAAATAAAAAAAAAAAAAAGAACTTGAAAAGTCCTTTATGTAATTTGCATATAGGGAAGAAGTTTGCACAGGGCCAATGAATCAGGGAGGAAACAAAAAAGGGAGCTGAGTGCGGAAAAGAAAAAAAAAATTATCTTCTAAGAATTTTTTTTTTTTTAAGATTTTATTTATTTTTTGACAGAGAGAGACACAGTGAGAGAGGGAACACAAGCAGGGGGAGTGGGAGAGGGAGAAGCAGGTTTCCAGCTGAGCAGGGAGCCCGATGCGGGGCTCGATCCCAGGACCCTGGGTTCATGAACTGAGCTGAAGGCAGACGCCTAAAGACTGAGCCACCCAGGCACCCCTATCTTCTAAGAATTTAAGAAGAAAACGAGCTTAGATGTTCTAAAGCGTTGTCCATTTAAAGGTGCTTTGGTTGAGTTACTATACTCTCAAATACTTACACACTGTATAGACAGAGAAAATATTTAAGAGAAAACACATAAGAAGCATTTTCAGATGGCTACTATTAAAATAAAAATGCACTTCTAGCTAAATAACTGTTAACCATAATATTTTATGTCTAAGTATTATAAATTAATATAAATTATATTTAATATAAATCTCTTAATATAAATTAAGAGAAAAAAGAGAAACATGGATTATTTGTCCATGGAGGCAAGGAGACTGAGGAATAATCTAATATTCAATAGTTTTTCACATATATGTGTTTTAATATATATGTGTATATTTATTTTTATCATACTTTATTGTCCTGGGTGGTTTGTTCATTTGCTCTACAGTATTTACATTTCTAAACTCTCCTGGATTCTCACATCACTTCTGCTACTCATTACCTCACCTCCTTTAACTCTCAGAGACACTGATGAGGTCTTTTTTTGAGAAGAGTGTGAGAGGAAACTATGTAAATTCAGAATATGATTTACATTGCATTTGGGAATAGTGTGATAGTGAAAAATTACAAATTCATATACAAATCACTGATGGTTTTAGGATCTTCAGACTGTTTTGTTTTTTACAAACTGTGCATATGTGTGATTTCAGTATAGTTTAACAATGATACTGCAAATGTCTGAGACTAATTTTGCCTTAAAATGCTTTTTTGTTTGTTTGTTGTTGTTGTTTTGTCTATAGAGAAACAAAAGCATTTGGGGATGAAAACAGATACTAGGTATGATGTAACTTGGGTTTTATAAGTGAGCCTGGGGTTCTTTATAGTAATACACTTGTTCATGCTAACTTAAGGGAGATGTGCAAATTTATACCAAAAAAAAAAAAAAAATCTGTCTCAATGAGGTCTATACAACTGACAGATAGAAAGCAAATGAAAGAGAAAAATTTTAGTCTCTGGGGCCTAGCTTGCAGAGATTTTGACGCCCGCAGGCCTGAATACGGCTCAGCAAACCCACCAGTGGCCACAGCAACCCCCCTCCCCAACTGCCCTTGGCCAGTCTTCTCTGGTCTTGAGTTGTATCTGTTTACCTTAGAGTGCAGTACACAGTACAAAGTATTACCATTTTAAGATAGGAAAACATTGCCCTAGGGAGCTATGATTTCCTGGGTCTGTGAATTGCTTTGCATTTCTTTCTGTAAAGGAATAGTGTTTGATTGTAGTCCCTGCTGTATCTATACCGATGTTTATGTCTATATTCTTATCTGTATCTCTTCTACAGACTTTTCTTGAGCACACATAATACGCCATACACAGTGCAAAATACTCAAAATCTGATTTTGATGAATGCTATGCAGACAAGCAATATATAAAGTGAAAACACAATCTGCAACAAATAATGACTAGACACTCTGTCTAATTTATACAATATTTCTGTTTGTTAAAAAATGAATCTTTTGATTTTTTAAAAATGCATCCCATCTTTCTTTCTTGTGCTGTCATCTAGGTAAGTTTAATATCTTTGCATTGTCCAAAACCGACCTTTGTGCTTCGGCTCCAAAATATAACCCAAAGACGAAGTTTGGGATAAAGAGGAACAATAGCTTTATTGCTTTGCTGGGCAAAGGAGGCTTCGGCAGGCTATGGCCTTCAAAAAACTGCAAGTCCTCCCAAGGAAGGGGCTGGGGGGTTTTATAGAGAAATATAGATCTAGCCAGTTTTGACAAGAATTGTGTATGTGCTGACAGCCTCGTAAATTAGTCATTTTCAGGATTTTGAGAAAAAAAAAAAGGTTCACTGAAACAAAAGGCTAAGAAGAGAGGAGAGAAGGTTCGCAGAAGAGAGGAAAAAGGTTACTTTAAAATTGAGCTTCACTCAAGCATTAGTGTGGCCATTTTGATTTTTGTTCAACTTTATGCTTTTAAGTGGTTCCACTTGCTCTTCTTCTAAATATGAAACTTCATTCTGGTTCGTGTCTATGAGACTGGATTATTTGTTGCTCTTAATATTATTGATTTAAGAGATCCTCATCTTGGTATTTCTAAGGAAAGCCAAAATATCCTGGTATTTCTGTTTGTGAAGATTCAAAAGCAATGAAGCAAGCTATTTCCCTTGAATGCTGTTACTCATGAAAAAGGAGCTAACTGCTTAATTCCAGGGGCCTGTTATTATTTGTAAACTGGTTCTTAAATAAGGATACTTACAGATACGTCTTGCTCCAGACGGTACCATTTAACTGCCTGTGTCACTCAATGAGTGGTTTTCTGCTTTAGCTTTAAACAAATACTCAATACAGCAATTCTGTTACCAAGAATTCTCTCTTAAAATTTGAACAAAATCCTAAAGTGCTGCATGAAGTGATAGCAAAAGCAATTTCCTTCAGCCTGGGACACATGGGTTAAAAATAAACAGAGCAAGAAGGTACTGGTCAGGGAAAAAAGAAAGAACTGTAGCCAAGTGGAAAGGGACAAGATCTCTGGACTTACTCTGAAGATCTGAGTGCCAGTCTGGGCTCTGGTACTTAATAGCCTGGTACCTTGATCGGTCTCAAGAAGGTCAGGAGAAGTTCATCCCTTTCACAGGATTTGAGGACTAAATAAAATAATCAGTAATTTCCCACACTATATCTGATGGATGTTAATAGATGCTACCAGAGGAAAAAATACATGTTTTGTGACTCTCCAAGAAAACATATGTGTTACTGTGTTTCCTTAACTTGTTTGGGCCTCAGCCAGCACTCTTCTTGGAAAAGTGTTCATTCCATGGAACACCTTTTGGAAAATGTTACTCTAGTCACTAAAATGGGATTAAAACTTAAGTGGTTAAAAATGTAGATGTAACGGTAGACGGTAATCTGGGACCTGTATTCTACTAATTTGTGTTCTGAGCAGCTTTCCTATCTGATTCTCCAAATTAATCCATTATATATAATGTTTTAAAATCAGTTAGAAGTTATGAAACTTAGTACATCAGATATTTAAAAATAAACAAAAAAAAGCAAAAAAAATAAAAAATCTTTCTGTGTCCACAGGCTCAGAGAACACCAGCTATACTTATCGAGAAGTTTTATGTTTAAAACATAACCTGATATTATTTTGCCTCCTTCATGGAATTTTTACTCTAGAATTTTATTAGCACAGCTTAAAAGGAAGTTCTGTGAAAATTTTAATGTTATTTTTGCATTAATTTTAGTAAAACCTAAAAAGTATATGAGTATTAGAGAAACAGCTTAAGTACTGGACAAATCTTGGATTCAAATCCTAAAAGCCGCTTGTTCTGTGATCTCTACGATTTATATACCTCTCCAGCCTCAGTTTCACATACACAAAGTGGGTGAAAGTAATATCTACCTTCAAGAATATTTGGGAAGTACAAAGAAGGAAATCATCAGATGAAAGCAATTGGCATGCAACTGTTACTTTTGAATGATAATAGAAAGTCATGTATTTCCCTGTTTAAATGAAGATGTTCATAGCACTGGGAATGAGTAGACCACAAATTCCTGGCTTTTATTTATTTATTTAAATATTTTATCTATTCAGTCGAGACACAGAGATACAGAGAGAGAGAGAGAGAACACGAGCAGGGGGAGAGGCAGAGGGAGAAGCAGGCTCCCCACTAAGCCAGGAGCCGGACGTGGGGCTCGATCCCAGGATCCTGGGATCATGACCAGAGCCGAAGGCAGATGCTTAACCTTCTGAGCGACCCAGGCCCCCCAAATTCCTGGTTTTTAAAAATTAGAAACCGGCAATGCCTGGGTGGCTCAGTCAGTTGGTTAAGTGGCCGACTCTGGATTTTGGCTCAGGTCTTGGTCTCAGGGTCCCGGGATGGAGCCCCAGGGCTGTGGTTCTGCATTCAGCGAGGAGTCTGCTTGAGGATTCTCTCGCTCCCTCTCCTTCTACCCCTCCCCCTGCTCACGGTCTCTCTAAAATAAATAAAAAATCCTTAAAAAAAATTAGAAACAAATTTATCTTTATTAAAACAACTCTATATGATAATGCAGTCAAATTTCAATTTATGTTGCGAAGAATAAAACGAAATATCTCATTTATGCTGCACATCTGTATCTATGAGAGTCTTTCCTTACGTATTTCTTTTTTTTTTTAAAGATTTTTTAAATTTATTTATTTGACAGAGAGAGACACAGCGAGAGAGGGAATATAAGCAGGGGGAGTGGGAGAGGGAGAAGCAGGCTTCCCACGGAGCAGGGAGCCCGATGCGGGGCTCGATCCCAGGATACTGGGATCATGACCTGAGCCGAAGGCAGACGCTAAATGACTGAGCCACCCAGGCGCCCCTCTTACGTATTTCTTTCATATTTCTTCTCTGTGTCCTTTTGCATGCTCATGGTTACTTTGCTCTTGTACTGGAATTTGAATTTTAATAGTTGTGTTTTTAAAATTGTAAATTATATTCTTGCCTCTTTTTATTTTATGTTTTTGATGGTCTCAGGAATACCAAGTATATTAATTATTCTCATTTTAAAATTATTGCCTGCCTCTTGTATTAACACTTTCTTCCACTTTCAGTTTCTCTTTCATCAGTCTGGTAATCACTGGCACACCTGAAAATCATTGAGAACATTGGTTCAGATTGTAGGGGCCTCACTGACATAAGGAGGGAAGTCGTTCATGAGCTGATGGTTGTGTTTTAAGACCCATAAAGAGGTTGCCATTGCAGCTCAAGTATTTGTCTTTTAGCAACTGAAAGTCACCTAGAATAGAACACCAGCACCCACTCTGGTGTCTCCAGAAACAATGCCTTTCTTCCTAGAAACCTGGCTTTCTTCCTTTCTTTCTTTCTAGAAACCTGTCCTAAGGCTTTATCCTGGAGACAAATACTGCGGCAAATCTGAGAGCAAGGAGCTGGTATGGCTGCTTCCTAGCTCTTTGATTAATTTACATCACCAATTGCCCCTTATTTCTGCTTCTTACGCTAGATTATTCTGGAGTTCTGAGGGAAATACTCATTTCAGAGCAAGTCTGTATTTTCCTATATTGTACTAATGGTTACTAGGTCTGTTAAATTTCCCCATCTGTCTCCAATTGTTTTGTATATTCAGAAGTTCTTTAACTTTCTGGTTAAAGAAATGAATTTATTCTAATTTTCTAATTGCTTCTTTCTCTCCAATAGGATTTTTTCTGGGGTGGGAGGGGGGGAGACAGGGAGAGGTAAAGTCATCTGGAAATTGATAACTTTAAAAGATTTATGTCTTTTTAAGATCATGTTTTTCTTTGAGTCTATGAATGGTCACAGTGAGTCTATACATGGTTTTCTCATTCTCCTTTTTAGACATATTTGACTATAACCACCAAAGAGTCTTATTTCTCAGCTTTTGGCTTGGTTTAGTTCTTCAACAGAAGAAATTCTTCTTCAGAGTTGAATGTGCATTATTTATGTATTCATTCGTTCATTCATCAGATATTTGTTAAGCATATCATAGATACCAGATAATGAAGAAATATGGACAAAGCCTCACTAGAAGAGAGCTATACTCCTTTTCTGTAAACACAGAACAGGTTTTCTTTATTTTTGCCCACGAGAAGAGATTTGTCTTTTCCTTTCTGCTTATTTAAACTATTAGCGTAGCACATGTTTTGTTTTTGTTTAAAAACTTGCTTACTCTTTGTAAGATAAAAAATCATCATTCTAACCTAGCAACTGAAAAGAAGAATATTTAAGATTAATTTTCAAGCTCAAATATAACAGAAGATTAAACTGACGTTTTAATTTCACTATCAATACCATGTATGTTCTAGAGACATCCTAATAAAATTGTTGCCATCATGTAGGATATAACTGATGGCCCTTAGTGCAAGTGGCTGTTTTTAAATTAAATTATCAGAATTTATTTTTTATAGGTCTCCCAAGACCAGTAGAGTTAAAGTGCATTTTGCCTATATTGAAGAAGGAACTTCCTGATATTAAAATGGGATGAGTTTCCAAGATTGTTTATGGAAATCCTTCTCTGCTGAGCTTATGGAACAATGTGTCCTCCTGTGTCTTTGCTAATTTAAATGTGATTATCCTTGAAGGCCACAGACTAGACCAAGTAGCCTCCCAAGGCCCCTTTCAATCTCGTGACCTGTGTGCAGCTCAGCCTCATCATCTCCACTAAGTGAAGTGTTTGTGAAAATGCCAAATGCACATGAAATTACCCTGTGCATATGCAAATGAGTTTATAGGACAAGCGATAGCTTGATGATCCTGGAGGTTTGTGCTTTTCAAACCGGGACATGCATAACCCCAGGGGGACAGAGTGTTATGCCAGGATACATCTGAAGCTGTGGGATGCACATGGTCCATCTTCCTGCCATGTCAATAATGCTAAAAATGTTAGAGACAAACATTTTGAATTTGAATTTTATTTTTATTATAATAAATATGGATATATTGTAGAGTAGAAATCACAAATTTTTGCATTGATTCAAAAAATAAGACGTAAGTCTTCAAAATAATTTCAGACAACTTTGGATTGTCCCCCCAGTGCCCCACCAGGGGGCACTCCTTCAGTCTCCTCTCCTATTCCTTGATGGCGGTGGTCTCAGCACTCTTATGTAGGTGAAATGTATGGCCTACAATACTGGTTTCATTGCCCATATGACTATCACAGCTTGAGTAACCATGTTTTTAATGCTAGTGGTTAATGTATCTAGATTCAATAAAATTTTGCTTTGAGACTAGCAGATTAGAACTTGATCTTTTTATAATTTGATAAAAGGGCAATATAAACCAGCCTCATGATTGTCTCTCTCTTTGTGTATATATTAGTTATTTATTTTGAGAGATTCAGGCATTAACATCTGATTGAATGTTAAATATCGAAATGCATGAAGCATGCAAAATCGTCCTTAGAACCTTTATAGGTTATACTAGCTATGGTTGGTTGCTAGCCTAGCACTAGCAGCTCTTCTCTACTCTGATTGTACTCAGATTCTCTTTTGTGAATCTCTAAGTTATCATCTCAAGCCTTTCGAATCTGAATCTCTAGATGGTATTAAAATACCCTGAAAATCATGAAGTTTGAGATAAACTGCATGCATATTCAAATTACTCAAATGACAGTTTTATTTTTAGTTAATTTTCATTTAAGGATGACTCTCAATTTTCTATCAAAACCCAGATAGACAGAGCCATGAATTCCAGCAATTTTTTGCATTTCTGGCATCTTTTTAAGAGATCTTCTCAAATAGAAAAATCTGTAAATACAGCTCCACTGGTTGACCTCACACATTTTTCTTCCCCTCACTCAACATCCCTAACATTTAAGTCCAGAGCCAGAACTGGGACAAACTCTGAGGGGAGAGTGCGCACATTATGTTTTTTGCTTATCCTGTTTCTCCCTTCTCTTCTTTTCAGAAGACTGCTGGGGAAAAAATGTTTATTCTCCTTGTAGCTTTCCTTTTATTCCTGTGGGAAACATCAGACTAATGGGATGTAAGCCAGTCCTGATATTTCTAACCTTTTGCCAGTAGTAAAAAGACTGAGATGTGCACTGTCCTGTCCAGTTCATTTTTAAGCAGCCCTCTGTCTACCCATGTGACTCAGCAAAAATAATTTCATGAATGAATTTTAGCATACTTGATTTGAAATCAGGAATCAGGAACCTATAAAAGCAAGTATCTGATAATAAAAAAAGATCATCCAAACCTTAGAGTTGGAAGGCACCGTTTAGTTCTAACCACAGCAGTTCTGGAAGCCTTCTACAAAATTGCTATCTAAGGTCATTCAGCCTCTTGGACATTTTCAGTAAAAAGTGTCACTTTAAATACTTTCAGTGAAAATTCATTGCCCAAAATAGACAATCACATTGGCATATTTCACTGTTAAAAAGTGTGGCCTTAAAATGAATCCCAAATCTGCCATTTTATATTTCGCGTCTACTCCTTCTTTGGAATAAATGCTAAAGTCTTATCTTCTCCATGGTGTACTTCAAATATTTGAAAGGATCATATCTTGTATTAATCTAGTGGTTTGCTAGAGCTGGCATATACTGGGTTATAAGAAGTTTTCAGGAAGTTTGCAAACTGGTGGTTAAAACTGGCCATTATTAAAAATTAAATTATACAAACTGGAAGTTAAAGAGATTATATTTAAAAGATAATATATAGCTCATCCCTTCCTAATTAGTTTACTATTATCTATGACTGAGGTTGTTTATATCTATAGCTGCATTATAGAAATACTATATATTGTTGTGCTATGCATATCTCTTCCCAGTCCTTCATTCAGTGATACCATATTGGTAGCTTGAAACTGGCCATGGCGGGAGTATTTACACCATAGAAATTAACAAATGCTAAAAAATAGGGCTTTTCTCTCTCTTATTCTAGTTCATTCAGTGATACCATATTGGTAGCTTGAAACTGGCCATGGCGGGAGTATTTACACCATAGAAATTAACAAATGCTAAAAAATAGGGCTTTTCTCTCTCTTATTCTAGAGACCTAGTTATCATAAATATATACCACACTATGGCCTCATCTCTGATTCATCCTGAACATTTAATGTAGGTCCTTTTATCATCTTATAACCTTTCAAAATTCATTTCTCTATAATTTTATGAGCAGCTCTACTCCCCCACATACCTCTCTCCAGATGTCCATTAGTTTCTATTAGTACTCAGATCCTAACACAAAATTCTAAATGCATTTTCTATACAAAAAAAGCCAAAATTACAAGTTGCCCCACCTACAACACAGGATTTTTGAGGGGCTCCAATAATTTTAAAAAAAGAACCATGAAAAACATAATGTGTTACAAAAATATAAAAAAAAATTAGACTTTACTAGTAGCACAGGTCACACAAGTAATATAGCTACTATAAGCTTCAACAGTCAGAACAAATGTCAAATAGCATTCTCAGTCTTGGTGCCTCATTTTAATAACGACGTGAATAAATTAAGTCCTTAGAAGGGTGCCCAGAATGGTAAGGAATCCAACTTTGATTTTGTTATTCTATCATAGGCTTAGATTTCTATGTTTTTTGTTTTTTTTTTTAAAGATTTTTATTTATTTATTTATTTAAGAAAGAGAATGAGACAGAGAGAGAGAGCATGAGAGGGGGGAGGGTCAGAGGGAGAAGCAGACTCCCCACTGAGCGGGGAGCCCGATGGGGGACTCGATCCCGGGACTCCAGGATCATGACCTGAGCTGAAGGCAGTCGCTTAACCAACTGAGCCACCCAGGCGCCCTGTTTTTTTTTTTTTTGATTAAACTGATACTAATATGTGTTTATACTGTGAGGTGATTCGCTAAAATTATTAAAGATTATCTCATAATTAGATAATACACCCATTGATAACTGAGAATGGGTTCTATAATAAGCTGACTTTCTACCAATTAAAAAAGTAGATATTATAAGTAAAGCATTCTTAAAATTAGGTTAGTTTCCATCTTCATATTCTTAAGATAATCCTCCGTAGTTTCAGAACAACAAAAAAGAAAACTATAATTTTTTATAAATGTGGAACCTCACACCTTTCTTTTAAAGATTTTATTTATTTATTTGACAGAGAAAGACACAGTGAGAGAGGGAACACAAGCAGGGCGAGTGGGAGAGGGAGAAGCAGGCTTCCTGCTGAGCAGGGAGCCTGATGCGGGGCTCTATCCCAGAACCCTGGGATCATGACCTGAGCCGAAGGCAGGCGCTTAACAACTGAGCCACCCAGGCGCCCTGAAACTCAAACCTTTTATAGCAGAATAAGAAACATCAAAACCTATTCTTAGAAGTGTCATCGTGTGTAATGAAAACAACCAAAAGTAAATATGACAAAGCAATATCAATAGAGGAAATTGTGTGATGTGCAACAAACTAGATTAATACATTAAGGAAAGATAGAGACATGGAACCAGGGGCAGAAACGAAATGAAGAAGACAAGGCTAAAGGTATTGGGAATTAAGGGATGAGGCTGCAAAGGTAGATAGGTTGAGATTAGTGAAGACATCATATATGTTATTAAAGATTAGAGAACACACTTTTTATGTAGCAGGAGTCACTGAAGACATTTTTAAAAACTGCGTAATCTGAAGCAGTGATATTTTACAAGATAACACTAGCAATGTTGTGGGCTGTATCGGAGAAGAGAGAAACTGAAAGGCAGTGTGACTGGTAGTAAGTGGATGACAATGCAATAGTCAGATCAAATTGTAGAGATGTTTTCAGGAGTGCCAGCAGAAGCTGAAAGAGAAAAATGCAGATTTGGCGATCTACACAGGGATAGTAGTTAAAGCCATAAAACACAAACTAACAAGCATAATAAACAAATAAAACCACCAAGGGAGTAAGTATAAAAAAATATACTTTTGTCAGAATCTTACGATAGGATAAAAATAAAAAAAAAATTCAAGAAGAGGGTCTATAATGTCAAATATTGAGAGTGAGCAGAGTAACATATGTATTTTTGAACAGTATTCTGCATAAGCTTCTTCATAAATATGCCATATTACTTTAATTAGCATTTTGAATTGATTATTTAGACTTACTTTAAAAAACTTTGTATTATTGTAAATGAAAAATCATTAATAGAAGGTAATTGTAAAATGAATAGAAAATTACTAATACCAAATAAGAGAATATTATATATTGCTGAAAACTGACTTTTACACAGCCAGTGGTTTAATACACTATATTTCAAGAAATACAGGACTAAGAAAAGCCACTCTCTCTATGTATAGTGAAGACTTAAAGGAGTTGAGTTTTGAGGAAAAGAATTAGATTCAAGAGACAATTGACAGCTTGTGAGCAGACTGAATATATGAGCTTGTCCTTGAAGTCAGTTGCAGGATAGAGGATGAAGGATGAAACTATGAGTGACAAGAACTAAGTGTGTCCTGATGCCTAAGCTGGAATTTGGATATTTACATGAGAACATCTGAGAGATGGTAACTTTCACCTTTCAAACATGTTGCAGAATTTTGCATTCCCTACAGTTATATCTCTAACTGTATTTTCCATCTCCATTGGGAGATGTTTCTTCCTAAAAAGACTAAGAAATAAAAATATGTTCCAATAGAGGACTAAACAGGTAAACAGGGCCAAGCAATAGTTCTGGATTTGACATGACTGTATTGAAAGACAATGGTTTTCTCTATTTAATGTTAGAGGATGCAATGAAGTAAAAGAAATTTTTTTTAAAAGCACCTTTTTTCCCCCTCTTTTTAAATCCAAGTTGCTTTCTGCAGGAAAATAACCTCTCTTTTTATAGCTGTTTGTAATGTTGAGGAGAAAAGGGATCTTTTATGGCAAAGGATATGCTGGAATGTACATGTCCTTCCAAATGTTAGAAACTTATCTAGATTTGCAAAGAAATTGTCTTTATACAATGAAAACCTCTCAGGAAGTCCAACTGCTTATTTGTTTGTTCTTTCAAGCAAAACAAATCATCATTAAAAAGGTTCAGCTTCAAATTAAGACCTTTTAGAAGCTTAGAGGGACTTGCTCACAAAAGTTCAAATCCCTTAGAAAATGGCTCATTGCTGCCTCAGAGAAAGAGAAAAATAGCTACTGATGAGATTCAAATCATTCTCTATCTTCTCTTTCATTAATTTTAAACATAATTCAAAGGCCATTATGCTCTGGAAATCAAAATAATTATTCCTTATTGTAGCCTACCATTTTTCATCATTATACACACACAATGTCCAATTTCACCCCACTCATTCAAAATGGCGCTGAAAGCAGGCAAAAAAGATTAACTCCAATACTTATATTTGGTTTTAATTCATAGCTTTCTAAAGAGTTTTACTAGTCTAAATATGTATTTACACAATAGAATATGATGAGTCATTTCTAAAATGTAAACATACTAGTTTAAAAAATTGCTTAAATATGTATTTCTGCCTGAGCTTCTCTCAGGATATTCCTGAGATTCACAGCAATAACTCCCTAATATTTGAATCACACCACTTCTCAGTACATTACAAATAATTAAAAAAGAGTGGGCAAGGGGTAGAGGTACCTCTCAGAGTAGTCAAAATATTGTAGTCCTTCATCTTTCTTGATGTTGGATAGCCACAGGGGCTCTGTCCCTCATTTCAACTGGGATCACCTTCAATCTATTCTGACTAAGCTTTGTAGCAGGTTGTTGTTTAAAATCTCTAATAATCAAATACCTGGGAAGATGTTTCAGAGAATAATAGTGTTCACTTTCTATAGAGAAACATCTTGCTCAGCACACTGGCTTCATTCATTTCACTGTACCATCAGTGAACTCTGTGCTTTTAAACAGTCTACAGCACATTAAAAAACACTCCAAATCTTACTTTTTATTGCTAGTGGGGGTGCTCATGTGGGGGCCAGTGTCAATGTCATCTTATGTCTGAGGTTTGTATCTCTGCCTTAACATGCCACTGCCAGTCCCAATTTTGGTCCAAGATGAAGCAGAAGTGAATTGGATGGGAGGGTCCATTGGTATGGACATAGAAAGAAAGGAAGTGGAGTAATAAGACTTATCTGGTTTTTAATCGCTATGTTATTAATGATACCCATTTCTACCAAAGGGTAGTCTAATTTAAACATTGCTCCAAGCAAACTATTTTGTAAGTGCCACATGCTGTATCTCTGTCTTGAGTGTTCTCTGGAATGTTCTATAGATATCTATCTGATTTATTTGAAGGTGGAAGACTCCCCAACTCCCATTCTCTCTCCTCTCTCCCCACCCCCAACACCTTATAAAGTAATATCAGACATAGGCTGATCTTTCTGGGAAACAGATTTTGAGATGCAGAACATGAATGGAGTAATTTTATTGGAGAATGTACTCTAGATAAATAGCCATTGGAGAGAGAATAAAGCAAGACTGGACAGAAGGAGAAGTTGAACTGAAAGACAATCATAACAAAGGCCTCAGTGAGTCTCATGGAAGCTCTGGAGCTGGGATGTCCCCTCAGGTCTGTCTTGTACTGGGGAAGGGAAGGATCATCGAATGCCTTGGTTAGGAGCCTGAGGATTCAGTGTTTAGGGTTCTACAATCATCAGAGCTACTGGGTATCAGATATCAAATTTGCTCATGAATTCTATTGGAAAATATTTTTGCAGAAACATTTATGTTGATACTTCTAGGACTCCAGGCCCCTGCCTCCTTATCAGGAGGATGGTGAAATTTGCTCTAAAAAATGTTTACTGAGGGCTTATGAACCAAATGTATGTTATAAATATCATCTCAATCCTGAAAGCCAGGCATTATATTTTTCCTATTTTATAGATGAGGAAATTGATTCTAAGTGTGATCAAGTGAACTGCCAAGGTTCTCACAGTTAGCAGGCTTGCAGGCAGACCTATGTTTTCCTGCTCAATGTTTACCTTGTACTCCTTTACAGACTTTGGGGAGAGGATTTGAATGACAGGCAGGGCAAAGTCTAGAATTGATCTGATTATGAAGCAAGAATCAACAATCAAGGCAAAGGATCAAATGGTGTATTAGGGATCTCTAGAGAATCAGAACCAATAGGAGACAGAGAGAGAAAGATATTAAGCAATGCTGAAGGCTGAGAAGTCCCACAGTTTGCAAACTAGAGGCCAGTGATATAATTTATTATGAGTCTGAAGATCTGAGAACCAGGAGGGTTGATACTGTAAATCCCAGTCTTAGGGCGGGAGAAGATGAGATAAGATGTTCCAGCTCAGGTAGTAAGGCAGGAAAAAAAAAAAAAAAAAGGGATGACTTCCTCCTTCCTCTGCCTTTTGTCTATCCAGGCCTTCAATAGATTGGATAATACCTACCCACATTGGGGAAGGCAATCTACTCATTCTCCTGATTCAAATACTAATTTCATCCAGAAATACCCTCATAGACACACCCAGAAATAATGTTTAATCTGGGCACCCCATAGCCAGTCAGGGTGACACACAAAATTAATCATCACAAGTGGTAAAGCCATATTCATATTTGGAAATACCCATTTTTTCCAAGCCCTTAGATACTGTGGTAATTGATTTGAAAATTTAATGTGTTTTAAGAAGATTAAAACATTTTATCATATCAAGGACAATAATGCCAACCAAGAAAAGCCAAGTATCTAATATATTCCAGTCCTGTGTCAATAACACATTATTTTACAACATGAATACCATTATTATTATGCCTATATTTTAGGGTGGGAAATTTAGAGAAGTTAAATAACTTTCCCAAGGCCATTTTACTAGTAAGTGACAGGTCTAGAATTAAAATCCAAATTATCTTACTCTAAAATCTGAGCTCTGAGCTACTATTCTACATAGTTTCTCAATGATCTTTCTGAAATGTAGAAATGTCAAGATGTACATTGCTTGCATATTGGTTTATCAAGGAAACTTCAATTGGCTTCTTCTGGCATCACTGTAATTTTTGGAAGCAATGCCTACTCTTCCTTCCTGTGCTGAATGGTTGCTTAAATTGGGAATGCCATTTCTTAGAAACCCTTCTCTGTACCAGGTCACAGTTGGCCAAAATAGAAACTTGTATGAAATTTGGGACATGAGTTAAGAAGCAGCCATTGTTCTCTGAAGATTGTCATGGCTAGTTGTGGTGACAGAGAGTCACAGAGGTATTGGCAGGCTCCAGCTTGTCCTCTCTCAACTCTTACTTTGAGTCTAGCTCTTCTATCTGACTGATGACCCTGATGACCAACAGCAACTCCAGTATTGTCACTAGTTTCTTGTATGGGTATTCAGAAAAGCAAGAGCTTTCCATGGACTTCTCTATTAGGTACCTTTCCATGGTCTTGTTTCAGTAGCTGGATATGCTTAGCCTCTCAGAACTACCTAATTCTTTTGATCCTCCATCTTTACCTTTTGAGTCTTCACTACCCAAGTATTCCCCATATTTGTGTGAGGTCTAATTCTTCTGCTTACCTTATTGAATGTTGAGTGATACAGAAATTAGTATCTGAGAGTAGATGCTAACATAACAAAAACCAAAACAAGGAGACTCAAAAAAATTTTTTTTTAAAGATTTTATTTATTTATTTGACAGAGAGAGAGACAGTACAAGCAGGGGGAGCAGTAGGCAGAGGGAGAGGGAGAAGCAGGCTTCCCCACTGAGCAAGGAACCCAGTGCAGGGCTTGATTCCAGAACCCTGGGATCATGACCTGAGCTGAAGGCAGACACTTAACCGACTGAGCCACGCAGGTACCCCTCAAAAAAAACCTTTTTACAGATTTATTTTATTTGAAGCGGGGGAGGGGCAGAGGGAGAGAATCTTCAAGAGGACTCCCCTACTGACCGCGGAGCCTGACATAGGGCTCGATCCAACAACCCATGATATCATGACCTGAGTCAAAATCAAGAGTCGGATGCTTCACTGACTGAGCCACCCAGGACCCTGAAACTAAAAAATATTTATAGAAAACTCACGAAGTTTTAAAGAGACTTTTACTAGAAAACACACAATGTAGTCTGACCCAAAAGCACAGTTTAAACTGACAAAAGGGTTGTGGGCTCCAAAGTTATACAGGCAGGAAGCAGGCTGAAAGAACTTTACAGATTAAAACATGGTCTTTTTTTTTTTTTTTTTTTTTTAAATGGAAAAGGAAAGGTATCTCAGAAGGAGGTGCCAAGTCCCCAGGCAGTGAAGCCAACTGAGAATAATGGATTAAGGAACTATTGTCAGCAAAACTGGGGACTAATCAAGAAATGTTCTCTGCTCCTAGTGAAATTGGGAGATCTGAAAACATGTTCTTAGTTTATTTTACTTTATTCGTTTCTCATTTCTCTCTTCTCCTCTTCTTTTTCTTCCCTTCTCTACCCATTCTCTCCTCTTTCTTCTCTGTTTGTTCATTCCTTCCTTCTTTGCTTTTGTTTGCCCAGTTGTAGTTTTGAAATTGCTATGAACTCAGAACTATGATTTCCATTCTTCTCCTTTGTAAACACAAGTGTCTATTACAGTTGTTTCGTCTGTGTCTCACCATTGAATGCTGGTTATGCAAGGGTCGGATAACTTGTATTTTTAAGTTCAAAGGTTTTTAGGCTAAAAGGCATTGTATCTGATAAGCCTCATGCATATTTGGACCTAATTTAAATGATGAAATCTTGTACTTTAAGCCACCTGATTCCATGATTAAATAACATTTTGGGGATCTTATTTGTAGATGAGTGTGTTTTGCATATGTGAGGAATATGAATTTTGTCTAGAAAAAAAATTCTTCCCAAGCCTAGGCATGCCATTCCTCTCATCAAGAAGTGGAATCTATTGCCCTCTTCTTGAATCTGCCTGGATTTGTGACCTTCAGTTAATAGAATGCAGAAGAAATAATGCTGTGCCTGTTTTGGACCTATCCCTTAATGGGCCTGGCAGTTTCTAGTTTGCTTTCTTGGAGCCATGAACCTCTGTGTAAGACATCTTATTACTCTGCTGGAGAGGTAAGCTCAGCCCTCCTAAGCCATTCCAGTCACCCCAGCAAATATGAGAATGGGGTCATCTTGGAGATTCTGATTCCAGCAAAGCCCTTGGCAGAATGAAGCTTCATGAGTGACCCAAACCAGATGGAGCAGAAAAACAGCCTAGGTGATTCCAGTCAATTCACAGAATTGTGAGAAATCATAAATTGTTACTGTTTTGAGCCACCAACTTTGGGGGAATTTGTTATGCAGTAATTGATAACTCAAAGACTTATAAAAAAATGAATGAATGAAAGAACGAAGGAGTCAATGACTGATTAGAACAAAAGCCTCTGTATTGGAAGTAGATTATATTACCTATTATATCACTAGGATTATATTACCTAGGATATCACTTTGTGTGTTATCACAAAGGTATGTTACCCTTTCCTCCCACTTAACACCTTTTGTGAAGCTTTATACCTGTGGTTGCCTATGGACAACAAGGTGCTATGGAAAGGTTCTGAATCCTTATATGTGTGGAGATAAAAGTGAGAGAAAAAAAAAAGGGTGTTGTTGACTTGTCCCCAAAAGTTTAGATCAGAACAGCTCTCTTCTCTGAGAAGCAATAATGAGAAATGATTTAACAAAATTTAAAGGTTTCAGATCATTTGAGAGCCTGAAACAGCAGATGGTAACTATAGTTCAATTCAGACAAACATTAAAAAAAAAAAAAAAAAAAGATGCAAAGCAATAGAGAACTACAAAAGAAGGCTGTGGAAACACATTTCAATGGACTAATCACCCAGTACTCCAACCAGAAAATATCCAAAAACTTCTAATTATCAACTTGGTGCAAAGAAATGGTCTTCTAAGATGAAGGCCAGAATAAAAAAGTGCTTCAGGTTTTTAGTCTTAACTGTTGAGGGAGGGGTGGGGAAGTGGGGATGAGAAAAAAATACTTGGAAGTGGGAAAACATAAAGATACTCTACGATACATGAGATTCTTAGTCACAAACTCCAGAGGATTTAATTTTCTCCATGGAAATAAAAAAGCATTTTGCTATGTGTGTTAACTTATTTGATAGGGTAAATTTTAGTACCTTATGTAAGAGACTGTCTAAAAAGAGCCAGGAGAGCTTTTTTCCAAGCGGAAATGGATTATATAGTCTGTAAACTACCAGTTGTTTACGCTGATGGTCTTGGTGACAGAGGAGGATCCATATACATTTATATAGTCAAATAGGCTGGAACATTCCAAGCCATCTGTTTCCATGTGGTTTCTGTATTTAGATAGGCACTTCTCTAGAGGAAGCTAAGTAGAACTTTAAAGGCTTCACTCCCACTCTGTTAATAACAAAAACCTCTCATTAGGCTCTTCTCCTAGGTTCCACACTTTTCTCAGGGACAACAGAGTTGGTCTTTCTAACTGTAACTTTTTCAGTATGTTATTAACTTGACAATCATATTTTTTTTTCTTTTTATCATTAGCAAATATTTTGGAACAAAATGAGGCAGGCTCATGTAATCTTGTGTTTCTTTAGAGACAGTTTTGACACTAACAAGCATGCTAGTGATGTGTTTTTGAATTAACTTGTGATGTCATAGTGCTTTTGTGTGTGATGGTTTTGGACCGAACTTAAAATTATCCTATAAGGAGTATCTAGGACCAAGACATTGAGGAGGAAGATAGATAACACTATGTCTTGAGGCTATGGAAGACTTTAAGGTAGGAAAACATTGAACAGATGTCTACAGGAATATCTCTTTAGATATTCAACAATACAGTAGTCCACAAAAATATGTTATAGATGTTTAAAATTGACTCCTTAAATTAAATCTTAAAAAAAAATGGGGCGCCTAGGTGGCTCAGTCGGTTAAGCATCTGCCTTGGGCTCAGGTCATGTTCCCGGGGTCCTGGGATTGAGCCCCATGTCTGGCTCTCTACTGGGTGGAGAGCCTGCTTCTCCCTCTCCCTCTTCCTGTTGCTCCCGGCTTGTGCTCTGTCTCTCTGTCAAATAAACAAAATCTTGAAAAAAATAAAATTGACTCCTGTCTAAAGTCCAGAGATATTAAAGTTGATGGTCTTTAAAGAACTCTTCTACACTGATTCTTCTTTATTTTTTATTTCTTTTGGTAAGAGTTTAATTGCCATTAGAATTATTTTCAAGTTAAGAAGATAAGAAGATTGACTTTTTTTTCTCACTATATAAATGCTTTAATGGTGGCCTCCGTACAGGATGTGGCGTCAAGACAGGAAAAAGAGCAAGTGCATAGAGAGACATGGCCATCAGAAAACAGATGGTGAGTGAATAAAGAGTTCACACATCTTCCACACACTTTACCGGGTATCAGCTCTAGGCCACCTCTTCCTCAAACTCACCCTCCTCCTCGGCCCTGGCGTCCTGGTACTGCTGGTACTGCTGGTACT
>NC_138369.1:162150662-162157864 GCF_054177405.1 Leptonychotes weddellii | reverse complement strand
TACTGTTGGTACTGCTGGTACTCCTGGCACTGCTGGCACTGCTGGTACTGCTGGTACTCCTGGCACTGCTGGCACTGCTGGCACTGCTGGCACTGCTGGTACTGCTGGTACTGCTGGTACTGTTGGTACTGCTGGTACTGCTGGTACTCCTGGCACTGCTGGCACTGCTGGTACTGCTGGTACTCCTGGCACTGCTGGCACTGCTGGCACTGCTGGTACTCCTGGTACTGCTGGCACTGCTGGCACTGCTGGCACTGCTGGTACTCGGACACCAGGTCATTCATGTTGCCGTTGGCCTCGGTGAACTCCATCTTGTCCGTGCCCTCGCCCGAGTACCAGCGCAGGTGCCCCTGTCCGTGTACCAGAGCAGGAAGGCCTTGCACCTGAACTTGGCTGTGAACTACTCTGAGATCCACTTGAACAGTTCCTGGATGGCTGTGCTATTGCTCCTGAAGGTGGTAGACATTTTTAGCCCCCGGTGTGGTATGTCACAGACGGCTTTCTTCACGTTGTTGGGGATCCGCTCAACGAAGTAGATGCAGCAGTTCTTGTCTTGGACGTTCAGCATCTGCTTGTCCACCTTTGTGGACATGTAGCCCCTGAATGCTGCAGGCACAGTCAGGTAGCGGCCGTCATGTTCTTGGCGTTGAACATCTGCTGGGTGAGCTCAGGCACCGTCAGGGCCCAGTACTGTTGGCTGCCTTGGCTGGTCACTGGGGCGAAGCCCAGCGTGCAGAAGTGCAGGCAGGGAAAGAGGACCATGGGACCATGACCTGCTTGTGCAGGTCAGTATTGAGCTGCCCAGGAAAGTGCAGGCAAGTGGTGACCCCACTCATGGTGGCTGACACCATGGAGTTGAGGTCCTCATAGGTGGGTGTGGTCAGTTTTAGGGTTCCAAAGCAGATATCATAGGGGGTCTCGTTATCAGTGCAATAGGTTTCCTTTGTGTTTTCTATGAGCTGGTGGACTGAAAGGGTGGCATCATAGGGCTCCACCACCGTGTCCGACACCTTGCGTGAGGGCGCCACACTGAATGTGTCTGGGCATTCCACCCGGATCTTGCTGATGAGAAGGGTACCCATCGCAGGCTCAGTCCACCTACCCAGGGAGTGGGTCAGCTGGAAGCCCTGCAGGCAGTCACAGCTATCAGCTTCCTTCCTCACAACATCCAGCCCCAAGTCGACCAGCTCTTCACCTTCTGTGTAGTGCCCCTTGGCCCACTTGTTCCCAGCATAACTCAGACCGGAAACCAAGTTATCTGGCCTGAAGATTTGCCCAAAGGGTCCCAAGTGCACAGAGTCCATAGTGCCCAGCTTCAGGTCCACAAGCACAGTGCCTAACGACAGTGCAGGGCACGAGCTTGCCACCGGTGGCCTCCTTGTAGTACACGTTGATCTGCTCTAGCTTCGAGTCGCTGTCACCGTGGTAAATGCTGGTAGGGTCGATGCCATGCTCGTCGCTGATCACCCTCCGAATTTGGCGCGGATCTGGTTGCTGCGCTGGCTGACCTGGAGGGGCAAGATCTCCCTCAGGGCCACAGCCACAGCGGCACTGGCGGAAGGACCACGCAAGAGCCCAGGGGCTGGCGCGAGGAGCGCTAGGAGTCACTTTTTAAACTTCAGAATGAACCTCCCTGCTATGACTGACTGTATTTCCTAATATGAAGAATTATAAGTTTTCACAATAAAAGCATAAGCTTTTAGCAAACTTTGATTCTGAGCTTTATGCTTCATCCATCTGCCACATTAGGCGTATTCTTTTTTTTTTTTTTAAGATTTTATTTATTTGACAAGGAGAGACACAGTGAGAGGGAACACAAGCAGGGGAAGTGGGAGAGGGAGAAGCAGGCTCCCCCCGCCCCAGCAAGGAGCCCGATGCGGGGCTGGATCCCAGGACCCTGGGATCACGACCTGAGCAGAAGGCAGACGCCTAAAGACTGAGCCACCCAGGCTCCCCCACATAGGTGTATTCTAGTTGGCATCTTGGTAATAGCTAGCACACATACCATGTGCAGGTTAAAACTTATTACTTGTTAAATCAACTTATTACTTATAATAGGGAAACTTTTAAAATTTATTCTTGTCTAATAAAAAATAGAAATGGTCAATAACAAGAAATCTAATTTTAGGAACTTGAAAATATATTTGGGATTACTAACTAGAGAATTTCCCTTTTTTGCAGTTGGCATTTTGGCACAAGTAAACCTTCTTTACTTCCCCCCCTAAAAAGGCTGACCATGATTTGACTAAAGGCAGGATTCCCATCATCCATTTTTTTTCTTTTTTCATCCTCTGTGCCCAAAACAGGGCTTGTAGATGGTAGGCCAGCAAATATTTGTAGAAATACATACGTTGTAATTTAGTACTGCCCTGTGGTTTTAAATAATATTAGAAAGGCAAAAATAATTGAATAAAAATTGAAATGACTAAATATTTTATTTTGTTTAAAGTTATATGTATATTCCACTTTTGTGAGAGCTAAGAGAGGGTCACAGAAAAAAACCAGAAGATGCTAGGCAGCTACATTTTTGAAAAGATCAAGTGCCACTGAATTCGTAGAGTAACAGAAAGTTATATTTAGAAGTAGACTTAAAATATGACAGTTCATGACATGGTATTTATTAAGGAACACACTTCACACATGGGAGTTGACTTTTTGCTCTAGCATGCCTTGCCTTACACCTCTTTTATATAGAACAAACAAAAATGCTTTTGTACATGGCGCCGTGACAGGATTTCTCAATTCGATTCCTGATGTAGTTATGAAAAGGCTTTAAGTAGTTATCCACTGCATAAGTTGCCATTTCAATATTGATATAAGCCAAATATAAAATTGGCATCAACAGGGCAGTATGTTACTGAAAACTGCGTTTTCATTTGTTTGTTTCTTGTTTGAACATACCCCTAGTAATCATCCAATACTTTCCCCGTGGACCACCATCCTCATGTTCCCATTAGCTGATGGGAGAAATAGCTAGCTGTCAAAAAAATATTTCTCCCATTCTTCCATTGTAGAGTTGCCGCTGGGCATGTGGTTGCTCAGCTAGAGACCATATTTCTCGGACTCCCTTACAGCTAGATGTGGTCCTTTAGCTACATTTTCACTAACGGAATGTTACTAGAAATGAAAGTGACACTTCCAGCTATGGGTCTTAAAGTACTGGGTATGTGAACTCTTTATACTTTCCCCTTCCCATGAGTTGCAGCAGGGTCACTTTTGGGATTCTAGTCAGAGAAAATTACATTTGTATTTTTAAGCCTCTGTTTTATGAGTATCTTTATCAGAGCAGCTTAGGCGTCTCCCTAATACAGTTGGGCCCAGCAATAGTTCTAGCTCCCCTTAGTCCCAAATGAAACCAAACTAGAACTCATTATTTTAGATGCTGGCACTTTCCTTTGAAAACTAACCTCAGAACATTTAATTTATCTACTGGAAGGTGAAACATATTAGAGGTAATATATTCATTTAGGTAGTAGTCATATAAAAACAAGACCCCAGTTTGTAGTGACTGTTGGGTAGAATTTCAGGCCAAGTTGGAGTGAAAATATTTAGGACATTGAACTATCATCAGGTGCTGTGTACAAGCAAATTCCATTTTAAATGATAATGGGAATTCCAGCTTTATACAGTCCTGCCCTCTAACAGTGATACTAAAAGGTAAAAGCCCAAAGGAGACTTGGGGCTTCTCATGATCTTCGCTGCATTTCCCCTAGAGGCACTAAATGACCACCAGGCTTCAAAATCTTGACATTATCTATCAATTCCACTTTGCTTTGGGCAGCTGTATGGATTATCTCTTCCCTGACTTTAAATGGACTGGTATGAAGTTCATTTAATGATGTGTGCATTTATTCAACAGAGGAGGGGGTGGGGGGATGGGTTAGCCTGGTGATGGGTATTAAGGAGGGCACATTCTGCATGGAGCACTGGGTGTTATATGCAAACAATGAATCATGGAACACTACATCAAGAACTAATGATGTAATGTATGGTGATTAACATAACACAATAATAATAATAAAAAGTTGCTGTCCTCATGGAGCTCGTATTTCAACTGGTAGAGACCGAAAAATATATAAGTAAACAAATAAATAAAAACATTCAGATATTGATAAATACTGTGAAGGAGATAAAAGCAGGGCGCTATAATAGGGAGTGACTCAGGAGGAGGATTCTTTACATAGGGTGCCCCCAAATTCTTCTCTGCAAAGGTCCTATGAAGCTGAGCTCTAGATGGTAAGTAGAGGCAGGCATTGGAGAACTGGGAGAAGAACATAGGCAGGGAGAAGGACAGGTGCTAAGTCTTTGGGGTGGGGGATTCACATTCAGTTTTGATGATATGCATATGGGATTTATCTAATTATTATATAATAATAAATAGCATATGAGTGATATAAAAGTACAGATCAAAAGGATCAATAGTTCTACAGAGAGCCTAAATTAAAATATACAGAATTTTATCTTCACTTTGTTTAGTATTGGATGTTGTGTGAATCAGGTATGCAGATTTTATAACTGCTGGCAAAGGGTTATCATCTAAAATAGATTTTAACAAGTGGTCTTGTTCAGCATAATAGGTTATTTTATTTTCTTTATATTATTTTTCATGCAAAATTCAGTTGTTATGAAGTATTATTTTGTGAGGTTTGTTAGGTATGATTAGGATGTAACTGATTTTAACTAAGTAAAATAAAAATAAGTAAACAAAAATTTTTAAAAGACTTATTTATTTATTTGAGGGGGTGTAGAGAGGCAGACAGAGAGGAGAGAAACAGATTCCCCACTGAACAGGGAGCCTGAGGTAGGGCTGGATTCCCCAGGACCCCGGGATCATGACCTGAGCTGAAATCAAGATCCTGTCACTTGGGGCGCCTGGGTGGCTCAGTTGGTTGGGCGACTGCCTTCGGCTCAGGTCATGATCCTGGAGTCCCGGGATCGAGTCCCGCATCGGGCTCCCTGCTTGGCGGGGAGTCTGCTTCTCCCTCTGACCCTCCTCCCTGTCATGCTCTCTGTCTCTCATTCTCTCTCTCTCAAATAAATAAATAAAATCTTAAAAAAAAAAAAAGATCCTGTCACTTAACCAACTGAGCCACCCAGGCGACCAATAAATAAATAAAATTTAATAAAATCATTGACTGTTGTAACTTTATTTTTAATTGCATGTACAAAAAAAGGGCTGGAATGATTGCATAATAAAATTAAAGAGGTCTGAATTTAGATGAAAAATCTGATAGATGTAATAAATAACAAAGTAATTTAGCAAAAGGAAGAAAATCTGAGGTCTCTCTTGATCAATGCATATTAGAAATTGTTGAAAAAATACTGGTAATACACAAACTATATTTCTGTAAAAATCTCTAAAAATCTGAACTTTAACACTTCTAAGCATAAACCTATTAAAATATCACAAGAAATGTAATCAGTACCTTGTAGAAACTAATAAGGACAATTTTACTGCTGAGTAGAGTATCTGTGACCTGGAAAACAGTATAAGGATTTTTTTTTCTAAATGACTCCCAACAGTTCTTTTAATGAGTTCAGGTAAATTGTATGCAATATGGCTCTTACTTTACCTCTACATCCTGCCTGTAATGCATGAAAAAATCAAAATAATATTTGCCATAATACAATATGAGCCAATCTATGAAATTTAATGTCCCAAAGAAGATTCAGCATGCCTGAACAAGAATACAATGAAGAAAAAGTTACTATAGTTATGAAACTTATGACCATTAAGTTATTTATGTTGTATATATTTGCTACATCTTTTTGTAAACCTTTAAATAAGCAATCTAAGAAAATAATTTTCTGGGAAATGACTGAGATAACCACAGATAAGAAATTAAAATGAATTATTTGGCAGCTACTGTATAGTAACATTAGATTTAATTCTACTATTGAAATTGCCTGTGTATTGTAAGCTGTTAGAAAACACTTTCTCAAATGATCAACATCTATTTCTAAAAGTGCAGTTATGGATAATATGCATAGTTACAAATCACCATGGACTTCCTTCAAGAATCAGTCCAAGGAGAAGTACTCAGACAAACATAACTTTTAATAAGTCAAGTTCCAGCTGTGAACTTCAAGACAATCATAAGAGATAAACATAGAGAGCCAGACATAATACAAAATAAGTAAGTGCTATAAAACTGGAAATCCGCAGAGTTCTAAATCCTCAGGAATCCATAGGATGTCTACAAATGCGTTTAGAGGGCAAGACTTTCAGGACTAATATAAAATCTGACTCATTATCTTACTGTAATTTAGTATTTCCACTTATAAGAATTCTAAATAGAGGGTAGCTAGAATCTAAACTTTTCCATCAAAAGGTCATTACAAGCGCCCTTGGCTCTGTTCTCATCCCTTCATCCCTGCACATTTCTCCTGCATGACTTCAAAGAGAACTCTCCACACAGGAGATAGAAAAGGGAGGCTAGGGGATGAGAACAGGGCCACCTGTGGTAAGAGAGAGGCTTAATTAAGTACATATTTGAAGAGTGCCTTTGGCATGAAAATGCAGTAAGAAAATTCAGTACTATTAACACCGAGTGAGAAGTGCTTGGTCCTGGGAGCAAAGCCTTATAGAGATTAAGAAAAAAGTTTATATTCTCCTCCTCCAGGCAAGCATTTTTCAATGGGGTTCTTTATTGATCTGTCATCCTAAGAGAGTCTGTAAATCTAACATCTGCAAGCAGAGAGTAAAAGATACATCTTTCTTAAATCTGAATAAAACAACAGAATGCGTGCTTTAAATGTGTACTCATTTCTTTACAAAAGGACTTACAATACATGTAAAATTTGGAGGAGAACAATTTGTCTGTATAATAAAGGAGGATCTTTATTTTCATTTGTTACTTAACAGAAATTTAACTGGTATGTTATTATCAAAATGACCAATATTAACATAACAGCACTTGAAAATTGGAAGCACTGTGATTCCACAGATATAAAATTCTAAAGTGAGATGCCCGATCGAAATGCAAATTTTCCAAGAAAAATAACTGGTTAGAAGGCTCTACAACCCACAATGAAAGGATTGAAAAAGAATAGAGTAAGAAGACAGTATTTGTGCAGAGATTTCCTTCAAGAGCTGGTTCTAGATTCTTAGTTCTACCACCCATTCCAAGGATGAGGAGTGGAACTCCTCCTTTCTCTACCTGAAACCTAGAAAGAGGAGCTTCATTAGAAGTTTTGGAGAG
>NC_138369.1:162140618-162150562 GCF_054177405.1 Leptonychotes weddellii | reverse complement strand
AAGTTTTGGAGAGCTTGGTTATGCCCTCATAATTTGGGGGGGCCTTTGGTCTGCCATCTGACAAATGCCCCGACATTCTTCGGGGCAAGGTCATGGTTCTCTGAGGTGGTGGGTTTGAGAGAAAACAGAGGGTTCATTTGTGAAATAATTGCATTCTCACCTGTGGAAGGGCAAACAAATCATGAGTTTTTTCCTGTAGACCTGATGGAGATGACAGGGGTGGAGCCATCCTGGAGCTGTTTTGAATTCTGTTCAGCTGTATTTCCAGGATAGACAACAGGACTCTTAACTGTTAGTCTCTGTATAAAGGTGAGGGAGATGCAGGGATCTGAAGAAAAGTTATTGCATGAGTAGTCACAAGTATTGTAGCCAGAGGAGACTAGTCTCCAACAAGTCCAAAGAAGCTTTAAACGTCTCCCAGGACAAGTTCCTGCAATGTCATCTTGTGATGCTACCTGTCCAAGTAAGAACTTCCCTTCCCCCCATTTGGCTTCCACTCCTGTTAATTTAGGAGTGGTATTTACAGGAACAGGTGAGTACAGGATGAGATTAGTGAGACAGAAAGACCGGTTTCCTGTACCCTCTACCCCCCAAATGGCCAGTTGATAGCCAGTCTCTGTGTGAAGAGAGACAACAGGATAAGTCAAGGTCAGAGTTTTGGTTATTGGGGACTGAACAGTGTGATTTCTGACATAAGACTTACGTTTGTGACATAAACAGATTATACAACCTATGATTATCTAAAACTAACAAAAGTTTCATCCAGTATTAAGTAAAAACTACTCCCAATAGTAAAGAAAAAATAGTGGGATGAAAAGATACAGGTTTGTTTTCAGTTTGCCCCATGAGTGAAAACTGATTGAAAATGGGACATGTCTGCTATATTGCTATGTAATCTGTAGGACACGAACTTATTATTCTTTAAAGTTAAAATGTTTTTTTTTTTAAAGATTTTATTTTATTTACTCGACAGAGAGAGACACAGCGAGAGAGGGAACACAAGATCATGACCTGAGCCGAAGGCAGACGCCCAACGACTGAGCCACCCAGGTGCCCCTAAAATATGGTTTTAAAACTCAGAGAGAGCAATAGTTGAATAAAAACCTCACGAAAGCTTTCAGCTTTATCTTAAAATATTATAAGCAAAAATATCCACTATTTATAATTGTACCTAGAAGGCCAATTATTCAATGACAAACCAATAATTAAAAGACCAATCACAATAACGATCATACATACATAGTAACTATTTTAAAACTTACTTAATTTGTTAGAAACATAGAATTATATGTTAAACAAATATAAGTTCTTTGTTAGAATGGAGACCTGGCAGCTGTTATCTAATGGTTCAAGTAAAGATATGCAACAATTTGGTGGAAGGTTGGCTAGATGGCCCACTTGAAAAAGGCTTTCAGGGTTTCTATTTGTTGGAGTCTTTAATGCAGACATTAATAAGTAGACATCTATTCATGGAAACCTAAATATTTACCAGTTCTGCCATGTTGTTTGGTTATGAACTTTAAGTCAACTGAAATTTCTCTGCCATGATCTGTCAAACATCAACATTTTTATGACTCGAATAGATTTCATTTACTGGAATCAGTTTGGGCAATAGCACTTTGATTCTATTAATTAGCTGCCTTGTCTCGGTAGAAAACTGAGTTTCTATCTTTTTGCTTTAAAGATCAAAGCCTAGGACAAAAGAGGATGTTATTGAAATAGTAGCAAAGAGAGAAGGCTGGAGCTGCAAAGAACAGTTTCAAAAAAGTGGTTCTGTGCAATCTTTGGTTAGTAAATAATGTTTATACAAATAGTTACTTATGAAACTTGTATTATTTTGTTTTTTGAAGTTATTTTCAGGATTGACCCAGAGCTTAGAAAAATGACTGACAAATGAATCAGTTTTGAATCTGTGTCTATTCACACTGTCTAGATCAGATCTTCATCTTTCAACCGGATTTTGACAATATCTTCTTTTTCCCTCACTTCACTTACTTTAATGTTGCTCTCCTCTCATGGACATCTTGACAGATTTTTTTTTTTAAAGATTTTATTTATTTATTTTTAGAGAGAGGGAGTACAAGAGCACAAGCAGGGGGAGGGGCAGAGGCTGAGGGAGAGGGAGAATCTCAAGCAGACTCCCTGCTGAGCGTGGAGCCCAACCTAGGGCTCGACCTCACAACCCTGAGATTATGACCTGAGTCGAAACCAAGAGTCAATTGCTTAACTGACTGAGCCACCCCGGTGCCCTGACAGATATTTTTCAATGAAAATCTGTTCACATTTCTCCTTTGTTAAAAATAAATTTTTGGTTTCCCATTACCTAAAGGAGTGCTTCTCAGCATTTTTTAAAAATGTCTTAACGTACATATTCATGTGGAACTAGCTTGGGAACAGTGAGCTTCAGTCTCATTAGCTATTTGCTCTGCTTTTTTTTCCCACTCACTCAAAAAAACACATTGAAATGCAAGGGACTAAAAGAGAAAGTAGAAGGATAAGCTTTTTTTATTAAAAGGAATAATTTGTGACTTCATTGTTATTATTAACCAATTACTGCTATAATAGCGTATTAAGACACTATAGTTTAAAAAGTCCATTGGACTCTAGGATAAATCCAAACTACTCAATTTGGTGTCCATAGTTCTAGTCGAACTAATTATCTGCTCCTTTCTCAGTCCTATCTGCTTCTGATGGGGAAATAATACAAATTACACTGGAGGGGAGGAGGGAACATACAAGAATAGGAGAGGCTAGAGAACAACAGACTTTTTGGACCTCACAGTTTAGCTAAGGTTAGTCCCATCTATGAATCTTCCATACATTTTCAGGAATCTTTTTAACTAGGCATTGCTATATTATTGGCAGCCATTCAGTTTATAATTCTGATAAAATAATAGAATTTAAAATATGGTTCTAGGACAGAGTTGCTAAACTTCCTAGTAACTCAGGAGATTAGAGTGTCATAATTTAAATTTCAAAGTCATGTACATTTTTTACTAGCATGTTAACTTTTAGAGTGACAGAGAGTCACCATTAACTAGATTTCAGATATTAATATTACATTTGAATACTTTGTATATTTTAAATAAAATATTAATAATTATATACCTATGAGATTTACACAAATAAGATTAATTATTGTACTGTAGGTAATTTATCAGATCTGATAGTTGGTGAATTCCTGTCTCTAAGATCATTTATCTTTTAATGTTCTGTTCTAAACTGAATGAGTGAAATTTTCCATTTTGATATCAAAAATACTTTTCTTAGCTAAGGATTCAGTGAAACTAAAATATCCTCAAATTTCTATGTTACAAAAAGAAAGAGTTCACATTTGTAAATTCCACATACATCTTTTTAATACACATTTTCCTTTTTAGGTTTGATTTTCTTTTTAAGCTCTCATTTCACAATTGTATGTTACTTTGAGTCTACTTTTTATGAAGTTTTCCATCTTCCAAATTAAATTACGGTTTCTTTAGAGAAAGGAATAGGCATTCTATCTCTCTGTGTTCCAAATATACAGCGCAGTGCTGTGGGGATACTAAGGCAAATTTAGTTTAGAGGAAACTAATTTGGAGAGGAAAATTTGTGAGATTTTTTTTTTCAATGTGACTCAATGACATTATCAACAAATGTTTGGATGCAAGAACAATCCAATATATGGGGTGTTCTGTGGCATTTTCCCTCAAAGAATTTATAATCTGTTTATAGAGGAAGCTGCATAGCTGCATACCCAAAGCTCATTCATTATATGTTTTCATTAAAGCACAGAGACAGGACCCATGGGCAGGAAGAGCAGCAATGGGATTGTGAGTTGCAATTGATTATATGTTTTTAAGGCTCGTCCATAAAAGAATATAGACATGAAGAGTTGGAAGAATTCCACAAAAGGATGTGACCAATCTAGATAGTGTTGTCAGGGAAATTTTTAGGAATCTGGGTGGAATTAAATCATATTCCTTGCAACTTTCGCATTTTGAATTTATTTAATTCTCTGAGGTAGGGCTTCCCTTGGCAGATGTATATATGAACATACCACCGCTACCATTTTGAGAATTAAGCTCCCCCTTTATTTTTTCATTGCACGACCATACTTTCTAATAAGAAGTCATGCACATTCTGTAATGTGAAGTTTTAAATTTACAAAGAGCTCCGATTAGGGATATGCAAGTACTATAGTCAGATTTACTGCTACCTTTGCTTTGGCAGTGAAGGAGTCCAAAGGCCAGCAATTGGAGGAAAATAGTAGTAAAGGTCTTCATTTATAAAATTTAAGGAAAGGTAAATTGTTTCTATGGCAATGGGCAATATTTCAACAGTCTTGCTCATGGTTAAGCCTTATAAGTGAGACAACAACAAAAGCCTCTGATTTCCAATTTTGGTTTCATTAAATCCAAGACAGAACAAGTTCTGAGAGCTCTCATTCAAGGTATTCTATCACTTGGACTCCAGCCCCATTCTATTTGACTTCAAAGCCCATTTCTTTCCAGTTCATCATATTATAATTAACCTGGTCATTTATGCATGCATGCATTCATACACACACATGCACATACACATGCACACACACATGTATGCCCACACACAAAGATTTCGTTTTTCTAAAAGGTTTGGGAAACATTTAAGGCACAAGAGATTTCTCTTAGTTGATCAATACTATGTTAAAAATTACATAATGAGGATTCCTATCTTAACTGTTCCTATTGCATCTTTGGATTTCTATAGCCACAAATAATATTTATTCATTTATTCATTCCCACATACAATCTGCTAGGTCCTGAAGATGAATAAGGAAGTCTCTATGTCCTAGCAACTGACTTGTCAATTGGGAAAAATAAATATATAAACAAATATATGCTACAGGTAATTAACCAACTGAGCCACCCAGGCGCCCTAAATTTTTTTTTTTTTTAAGATTTTATTTATTTATTTGAGAGAGAGAGAGTGAGAGACAGAGAGCATGAGAGGGAGGAGGGTCAGAGGGAGAAGCAGACTCCCTGCCGATGCTACAGGTAATTAAGATGAAAGTAGTTTCTAGATTCAGTGAAGAAATAAAAGAGAGTGGACAATCATTAGATGTGAGTTATAGTAAATTGGAGTCTCTATTTTGTGCGTGTGCTGTACAGATAAAACCATCTTGTTCCAAGGTCCTTTTCGTAACCCCTGTTTATAAAGGTCTTGGATGGTGTCCAGCACAGACCTATCAAATGATGAATTTCGTTTTTTCTCTTGTGCCTTTCTTTAGTCTATATGTAATTCTGTCAAAGACCTTGAAACATTTTGGTCTTTATTATTTGTTTAAATGTTCTAACTTAACTAGAATAGTACCTCCTAAAGCCAGAGCCTTTATTCTCTGTGTAGGTAAAGCCTAATATAGAATCAGACTTATATAAGGCATCCAATGAACTTTCATAGAGCAAATGAGATAAATGTCTTCATGAAACATATAGATATTTATGTATATATAAATCTTTTCATAAAACACAGATTATATATGTACACTTATATGTATATGTATATACATGCATACATACCTACAAATACATATGTATGTATATCTGTATTTGTGTGTGTGTTTGTGTATGTAATACAAAATTATACGTGAGGGAGAAAATTTACATAATTAAAATCTAATCTGAATTTTATCCTAAAAGTGATAATAATAAGATAGACCAGGGACTAATAAATTCATTTTGTATATTAAGAAACTAATGCTCAGAGAGAGTGTTAGGACAAGCTCAGGTGTAAAGCCAGAGCTAAGACACAGGTTTACTGACTCCCAAATCAATGTTCTTCCATTTTACACAAATAAGATTTAGAGAAAGGAATAGGCATTCTATCCTGTCCTATCCTAGTAAGTGCACTACTAGTGCAGGAAATAAGAATGATGACACCTATTTTTTCTTTTCACTGAAGGTTCTCAGCATGCCTTGCTAATTGTATATACAGTTAGAGAAAAGAAAGCTCATCTACCATCAGAATTTTGTCTAATTCACTCTGCAGCCAGTGGCTGAGCCCAAAATACAGCCCTTCCTTCATTTTGATCAAAATATCATATTGGCTATGCCAACCTGTTAGTGTCTAGAGAAGCTGTGAGTTAAATTTTTGTGCTTCAAAGGATAAAAAGCATCATTTCTGTTTTGAGATGTTATTAAAAAAAATTCTGCATGTAGGAGGTTCATTCAGCACACACTTCTAACATACTTTTAAATACATCTTAAAATAGAAGTCTGTCTAGTTTCTCTGGATCTCTTATAAATTGCTAATGTCAATGCTAAGAATATATTATTTAGTTGGAACTTTTACAAAGCAGTACAGTTTATAAGTTAAGAATTATTATTACACAAGACCTCATTTAGGTTAATGTAATGTAATGTTTAAGCACTTATATTTTCCATCCTCATATTAGTCTTCAGAGGTCATATCTATAAAAGATGCTTGGCATGCTATAGCCATTCTTTAATTTAGTCCTTTAGAGGAGGTGATGATTGCAATCAAGTATTTATAGATAACATTTCTGGCAATAAGTGTCTATATGATAGAGTAATAATGTATCTAATTAGAAATAACAATTATAACCCTAAAATTATAGGAAAAGATTTACATACTTGAAAGTTTGGGTTAAACATGCTATGAAACATGTATATTAAATAAATTTAAAATTTTGTCCTTTGAGTCTTCTACTCAAATCCTCTATCATAGCTGAATTAATTCAACTATTACTTTTTTATTGCATAGGTACTTTGGGGTAGGCAGACTTAAGATAGATTTTCTCTTTCAGAAATTATCATTAGCGATCAAACACTTAATTGGATCCCCAGGTAGTCTAATCTGGTTATAATGGCTAAAATAATGAGGTCGTTGTTTCTGGTTCAAATAGTGACACTATTATATTGTCTCAGCTATTAAACTGTGATACTTTTGGGGAGTCTCCTGTTGGTAAGCTGGGATTTACTAATCAAACTTCAACAACACTTGGTAACTTTCAGAGCTGATTGTCCCCATGATGTGATCCTCTATGGAGAGCATCCATCCTAGAGCTAACCCCTACTTTGCAATATTTTTCCAATGTGAGCATAATTGGCCAATCAATTTAAAAACCTTAATTATTGAGTACCTTAATATAATGGCATTGTGTTAATTGTGAACATACAAAAATAAATATCATATGCCATATTTTAAAGGAATTTATTATCGGTTCAAATAGAAAACATTTTTGGTTTAACTATTGTATAAGAAAGTTCATGGCAAATAAATTGAGGGTCATATAAGGATAGCAATACATAAAAAATATCAGATGTAGGATTGAGAGCCAGTATAATGTATTGGTTTTGAATATTGTCTCTCTATCTATACTGTATTAGTTTAAATCTCAGCTCAACTAGCTAAAAGTTTAGTGACTTTGGGCAAGTTACTAGAACTTTCTATCAGGTATATATATTATATATTACTTCTTCATGATGATATAACTAATGATGATAATAACATATATGTACTTCAAAGGCTTCTTGTCAGAATTTAAGTTAATATATGTAACAGTGCCTGGAACATAGAAATGGTATATGAGCATCAGCTATTAGTAGTAGTAGTATTATACTGAAAAATAAGATCACAATATATATGAAGTGCTTAACAGAGTGCATGTTTCATAGTAACAAGTTGGAATTTTTAGCTTATCATCATCATTATGATATGTGTTGGGTTGCTATGCTATGTTCTGGGGAAAGTAAAACTAAACCATACTGAGCCAGAATATATATATAGTTAGTTAGTTAGTAAGGATTAATATATTTGTACAACTCTATATCTAATTGAAAGAGAAATCAGGTTATGTTGTGATATGTTTAAGGGGTAGGTTTTGAAAGTTACATGGAAAAAAGAATAGTCTAGTATATTGACACTTGAGTAAATCACAGGGTGAGACACACAAGAGTGAATGAAAAACACACCTAATATTACTTCTATGTTCTGGCTCTGAAAAAAGTTGAATCTCGGTGTTAAGCCTCAGTTGCCAAATGCTGGAAAAATAACTACATTTATTCCTAGTAAAATGACATGAGAGCTATTATGGTAGGATGAGTGGGAAAAAAAAAAAAAAGCCCTAGACCCTAGAACTTCCTCTCTCTACCAAAATAGCAAACAAAATAAACACTGCATCTCAAGTAAGATTGCATGTATTTGTGTTTCCATCAAAGAGTTGACAGATGCATGCCTGTTAACTTGCCAGTTTGTCTTGAACAGAAGTCAAATGGGTTTTGGAGAATGACAGTGGATTATCATACACATAACCACTGACAATGCTAATTTCGGTTGCTATTCTAGGTAGGTTTTCTTTACTGGAGCAAATCAGTACAGTATCTGGTAACTGGTATGCAACTATGGACTTAGTGAATGCTTTATTTTCTATCCCTGATGGTAAGGACTACCAAGAGTGGTTTATTTCACCTGAAAGAGATGGCAGTACCCCTATACTTTCTGACTTGAGGGCTATGTCAACTTTCCAGGTTTCCTTTCATAAACTAATCTGTAGGGATTTTCTTTAACCTGTTATTTCTTACAATACTGTACTGATCTGCTTTTATGTTATGCCATTATACTTATTGGATTTGGTGAACAGGATCCAATAAATAATCAGTATACATGGTAAGTCACACGCATACCAGAGGGTGAAAAATAACCCCATTGGAAACTGAGCAGAAGGGAACTCAGTTGTCAGGGGAAGTACTTCACATTGTGGTAGCAAGGGGAAGAATAGGTCAAGGCAGACATTGTGCAACATATGCATTTGACCTAGGCTTCAAAGAGTGGATGGGATTTTTATAGTCAGAGCTAGGGGAAGGAGGATATTTTAAGTGGAGAGAAAAATATGGGGGTGAAAGTGAAGTTAGAAAGTGAAATAGCACAAGAGCTGTTTTAGAAATAGAGAACAGTAACTGAAAAAAAAAAAAAAAAGAAGTACCTGGAAAGGCAAGTTGTGGCTTGAATTGCCAAGGTAAGAATTTTGATCTTTATTTTTGATAGTAAGATTTGCATTTGAACTAGAGAAAATGTTTCAATAGACCTATTAAGGTACAAGAGGATTCTGGACTGATACGAGGGGGTGGTTGTGACACGAGCATTCTATTTTCCTTCCCTTTCCCCAATCCACTGGTCTCGGAAGTCTGATGGGATGAGTATTATGGATTTAATTTAATTTAAAGCGGTACCTTTAACTGAACTGTTTAAAAAACACAGTAGATTTCTTTACCTAGACTTCTAAAATCTCAAATAGTAGGAAAAAAAGACAAAATTCAAAATCACACTTGCATGAATGGTCATGTCCACTGCTATGGCAGTTGATTCTGCCTTTTAGTTTTTTTTTTTTAAATTTTTTTTATTGTTATGTTAATCCCCATACATTACATCATTAGATTTAGATGTAGTGTTCCATGATTCATTGTTTGTGCATAACACCCAGTGCTCCATGCAGAACGTGCCCTCCTCAATACCCATCACCAGGCCAACCCAACCTCCCACTCCCTCCCCTCTAGAACCCTCAGTCCGTTTTTCAGAGTCCATCCTCTCATGGTTTGTCTACCCCTCTGATTTCCCCCCCTTCATTCTTCCCCTTCTGCTACCTTCTTCTTTTTTTTTTTCTCTTAACATATATTGCATTATTTGTTTCAGAGGTACAGATCTGGGATTCAACAGTCTTGCATGATTCACAGCGCTTACCAGAGCACATACCCTCCCCAGTGTCTATCACCCAGTCACCCCATCCCTCCTACCCCACTCCAGCAACCCTCAGTTTGTTTCCTGAGATTAAGAATTCCTCATATCAGTGAGGTCATATGATACATGTCTTTCTCTGTTTGACTTATTTCGCTCAGCATAATACCCTCCAGTTCCATCCACGTCGTTGCAAATGGCAAGATCTCATTCCTTTTGATGGCTGCATAATA